>NC_142665.1:22884826-23184826 GCF_026168435.1 Sesamum indicum
GATGAAACTTGACCCAAATGTTGGTTTAGACCTGAGAATTTGTGTGGTAAATTTGCTAAGCGTAATAATAACTACAAGTTTGTATAAAAGGGAAACAAACTTGCTTTAATAAAACCACGCAAAATAGCTAAATTTTGAACGTTCTCAGAATTCGACGAAACTTGACCCAAATATTGGTCTAGACCTAAGAATTTGTGTGGTAAATTTGCTAAGCGTAATAATAACTACAAGTATGTATAAAAGGGAAACAAACTTGCTTTAATAAAAAACCGCGCAAAACAGCTAAATTTTGAACGTTCTCAAAATTCGACGAAACTTGACCCAAATATTGTTTGCTAAGCGTAATAATAACTACAAGTTTGTGTAAAAGGGAAACAAACTTGCTTTAATAAACCGCACAAAACAGCTAAATTTTGAACGTTCTCAGAATTTGACGAAACTTGACCTAAACATTGGCCTAGACCCAAGAATTTGTGTGGTAAATTTACTAAGAGTAGTAATAACTACAAGTTAGTGTAAAAGGGAAACATACTTGCTTTAATAAAATCGCGCAAAACTGCTAAATTTTGAACGTTCTCAGAATTTAACTAAACTTGATCCAAATATTGGTCTAGACCCAAGAATTTGTGTGTTAAATTTGTTAAGTGTAATAATAACTACAAGTTTGTATAAAAGGGAAACAAACTTGCTTTAATAAAATCGTGCAAAACAGCTAAATTTTGAACGTTCTCAGAATTTGATGAAACTTGACCCAAACGTTGGTCTAGACCCAAGAATTTGTGTGGTAAATTTGCTAAGCGTAATAATAACTACAAATATGTATAAAAGGAAAATAAACTTGCTTTAATAAAACCGCGCAAAACAGCTAAATTTTGAACGTTCTCAGAATTCGACGAAATTTGACCCAAACGTCGGCTAGACCCAAGAATTTGTGTGGTAAATTTGCTAAGCATAATAATAACTACAAGTTTGTGTAAAAGGAAAATAAACTTGCTTTAATAAAACCGCGCAAAACATCTAAATTTTGAACATTCTCAAAATTCAACGAAACTTGACCCAAACGTTGGTCTAGACCCAAGAATTTGTGTGGTAAATTTGCTAAGCGAAATAATAACTAAGAGTTTGTATAAAAGGGAAACAAACTTGCTTTCATAAACCGCGCAAAACAACTAAATTTTGAACGTTATCAGAATTCGACGAAACTTGACCCAAATGTTGGTCTAGCCCCAAGAATTTGTGTGATAAATTTGCTAAGTATAATAATAACTACAGGTTTGTATAAAAGGAAAACAAACTTATAATAATTCGATCATCCGACAGTGTCTGTGTATGTGTGTGCGTGTGGGGTGTGTGTGTGTGTGTGGGGGGGTGTCATGATAGAACATTTTTTACTTCAATTTTGAACATAGAAGAAGTGAGGTATTGCTTTTATCTTCTGCGCCAACAAATGCCATCTGCGTCATGTTTCATTTGCCATTCTCCTTTAATTTCTAAGTTTTCATTTCTATCTACACAACCCTTTTTCTCGTGTTGAATGTCACCATAGTTTTGCAACATTTTATGCTCATTACGGATATTGTGTGTCTTTGTGGACTATTTATGTCATTTGTAACATTTTTGTGTGTTTGCATAAATGTGTATTCTCATTTTTATTTACCTGATATGAAAGACTATTTATTAAAATGAAGAGCAATAACAGGACAGGAGAGAGTGCATAGTCCCTCTTCTTTTTTTCTTTCAATATATCACGTTAGCAAGAGTGGTTTTGGATTAATTTACTTTACGAGAGGGGACATATTGAGAGAAAATGAGTGGAGGATTGATAAAATATGATAAATGCCTTGGGTGGTTATGATCTGCTAACCAATTCTTGAATTGGTTGCTAGCGACCACTACAAAATGTTGTAGTTTTGAACCCTAACTTTAGTGTGTGTAGCCATTTTGATTTCCTTCCTGCTAGCAGCGGCCTCTATAATTTTCACTCTTGAATCACAAGGTAGATTCTGTAGCATTACCTTGATTTTTGGGTGCTCGCATGGAAGAGGGAGAGTGGTCATTTTGCTTAAGAACAATTAATCAGTTAAATATGCTATAGCTGATGCTTGACTCAAGCTTGTGCTTACATGTGGCTTACTATTTATCACGTAAAGAACTAATCAAGAAGAACTTAACTATTGCTACTCTTTTGAACCTAATGCTTTTAATGGAGCAAAGAAGGTTGCAGCATTTTCCAGTGTGTTTTATTTATGTAATTGTATTACAGCAATGATATTGTGATTTATCTAGTTTCTGGATCAACCTCTCTGAAAATCATGATCTGGTGTAACAGATTTCTGTAGAGATCATGATGTGCAGGAATAAATTTTTTATATGTTCTAATCAACTATTGTATTTCTTTTTCAATTTTATAGACCACAAACTCGAGAAATTTTGCTGAATGATATCCCCTCTTTGTTCCGACTTTTTCATTTTTTTGTCTGTGCATCTTTATTTTTTTATGTGTGTGTGTGGGTGTGTGGTGTGTGAGTGTGTGTGTGTGGTGTGTGTGTGTGCAGGATATGTGTGTGTGTGTGGGGGGGGGGTGTGTGTGCGTGTGTGCGTGTGCGGTATGTATGTGTGTTTGTGTGTGTGGGGTGTGTATGTGTGTGTGTGTATGTGGGTGTGCAATGTGTATGTGTGTGTGGGGTGTGTATGTGTGTGTGTGCGTGTGCGGGGTGTGTGTGTGTGTGTGTGTGTGTGTGTGTCTGGGGTGTGTAACGGTAGAAGATTTTTACTTCCATTTTGAACATAAAAGAAGTGAGGTGTTGCTTTTATCTTCTGCGCCAACGAATGCCATCTGCGTCATGTTACATTTGCCATTCTCCTTCATTTCTATCTACACGATCCTTTTTCTCGTGCTGGATGTCACCATAGTTTTGCAATATTTTTATGCTCATTACGGGTATTGTGTGTCTTTGTGGTCTATTTATGTCCTTTGTAATATTTTTGTGTGCTTGCACAGATGTGTATTCTCATTTTTGTTTACCTGATATGAAAGACTATTTATTGAAATGAAGAGCAATAACACGACAGAAGAGAGTGCATTGTCCCTCTTCTTTTTTCCTTTTAATATATCTCGTTAGCAAAAGAGTGGTCTTGAATTGATTTATTTTATTAGAGGGGATTTAGTGAGAGAAAATGAGTAGAGGATTGATAAAACCTGATAAATGCCTTGGGTGGTTATGATATGTTAATCATTTCTGAAATTGGTTACCAGCGACCACTACAAAATGTTGTAGTTTTGAAACCTGACTTTGGTGTGTGTAGCCATTTTCATTTCCTTGCTGCTAATAACGGTCTTTATAATTTTCACTTTTGAATTACATGGTAGTTTCTGTAGCATCACCTTGATTATTAAGGTGCTCATCTGGAAGAGGGAGAATGGTCATTTTGCTTAAGAGCAATTAACAGTTATATATGTTGTAATTGATGCTTGACTCATGCTTGTGCTTACATGTGGCTTACTGTTTATCAGGTAAATAACTAATCAAGAAGAGCTTAACTATTGCTGCTCTTTTGAACCCACTGCTTTTAATGGAGCAAAGAAGGTTGCAGCATTTCCCAGTGTGTTTATTTATGTAATTGTATTGGGGCAATGATATTGTGATTAATATTATCTAGTTTCTGGATCAACCTCTCTGAAAATCATGATCTGGTGTAGCAGGTTTCTGTAGAGATGATGATATGCAGAAATATATTTTTATATGTTCTAATCAGCTACTGCATTTTTTTTTCAATTTTATCGACCACAAACTTAAGAAACTTCGCTGAATGATATCCCCTCCTTGTTCTAGTTTTTTCATTTCCTTGTCTGTGCAACTTTATTTTTTTTTGTGTGTGTGTGTGTGTGGGTGTGGGGTGTGTGTGTGAATGTTGGGTGTGTGAGTGTGTGTGTGTGTGGGGTGTGTGTGGGGCTATGTGTGTGTGCGTGTGCGGTGTGTATGTGTGTGTGGGGTGTGTATGTGTGTGTGTGCGCAATGTGTATGTGTGTTTGTGTGTGTGGGGTGTGTATGTGTGTATGTGTGTATGTGTGTGTGCGTGTGCAGTGTGTGTGTGTGTGTGGGGTGTGTGTGTGTGTGTGTCTGGGGTGTGCAGCGGTAGAACATTTTTACTTCAATTTTGAACATAGAAGAAGTGAGATGTTACTTTTATCTTCTGCGCCAACGAATGCCATCTGCGTCATGTTACATTTGCCATTCTCCTTCGTTTCTATCTACATGATCCTTTTTCTCGTGCTGGATGTCACCATAGTTTTGCAACATTTTATACTCATTACGGGTATTGTGTGTCTTTGTGGTCTATTTATGTTCTTTGTAATATTTTTGTGTGCTTGCAAGATGTGTATTCTAACTTTTTATGTGTGTGTGTGTGTGTGGTTGTGGGGTGTATGTGTGAATGTGGGGTGTGTGTGTGTGCTGTGTGTGTGTGCGTGTATGTGTGCGGTGTCTGTGTGTGAGTGTGGGGTGTGTGCGTGTGCGGTGTGTATGTGTGTTTGTGTGTGTGGGGTGTGTATGTGTGTGTGTGTGTGTGTGTGTGTGGGGTGTGTAACGGTAGAATATTTTTACTTCAATTTTGAACATAGAAGAAGTGAGGTGTTGTTTTTATCTTCTGCGCCAACGAATGCCATCTGCGTCATGTTACATTTGCCATTCTCCTTCATTTCTATCTACACGACCCTTTTTCTCGTGCTGGATATCACCATAGTTTTGCAATATTTCATGCTCATTATGGGTATTGTCTGTCTTTGTGGTCTATTTATGTTTTTTGTAATATTTTTGTTTGCTTGCATAGATGTGTATTCTCATTTTTGTTTACCTGATATAAAAGACTATGTATTGAAATGAAGAGCAATAACTGGACAGAATAGAGTGCATTGTCCCTTTTCTTTTTTCCTTTCAATATATCTCGTTAGCAAGAGTGGTCTTGGATTGATTTATTTTCCTAGAGGGGATATAGTGAGAGAAAATGAGTGGAGAATTGATAAAATCTGATAAATGCCTTGGGTGGTTATGATCTGCTAACCATTTTTGAAATTGGTTGGCAGCGACCACTACAAAATATTGTAGTTTTGAACCTTGACTTTGGTGTGTGTAGCCATTTTGATTTCCTTCCTGCTAATAACGGTCTCTATAATTTTCGCTGCTGAATCACATGCTGTTTCTGTAGCATCACCTTGATTATTGGGTGCTCGTCCGGAAGAGGGAGAATGGTCATTTTGCTCAAGAGCAATTAATCAGTTATATATGTTGTTGTTGATGCTTGACTCATTCTTGTGCTTACATGTGGCTTACTGTTTATCAGGTAAAGAACTAATCAAGAAGAGCTTAACTATTGCTGCTCTTTTGATCCCAGTGCTTTTAATGGAGCAAAGAAGGTTGCAGCATTTCACAGTGTGTTTATTTATGTAATTGTATCAGGGCAATGATATTGTGATTAATATTATCTAGTTTCTGGATCAACCTCTCTGAAAATCATGATCAGATGTAGCAGGTTTCTGTAGAGATCATGATGTGCAGAAATATATTTTTATATGTTCTAATCAGCTATTGCATTTTTTTTTCAATTTTATCGACCACAAACTTAAGAAATTTTGCTGAATGATATCCCCTCTTTGTTCTGGTTTTTTTATTTCCTTGTCTGCGCAACTTTATTTTTGTGTGTGTGTGTGTGGGTGTGGGGTGTGTGTGTGAATGTTGGGTGTGTGAGTGTGTGTGTGTGTGTGTGGGGCTATGTGTGTGTGCGTGTGCGTGTGCGGTGTGTATGTGTGTTTGTGTGTGTGGGGTGTGTATATGTGTGTTTTTGTGTGTGGGGTGTGTATGTGTGTATGTGTCTATGTGTGTGTCCGTGTGTGGGGTGTGTGTGTGTGTGTGTGTGTGTCTGGGGTGTGCAACAGTAGAACATTTTTACTTCAAGTTTGAACATAGAAGAAGTGAGGTGTTGCTTTTATCTTTTGCGCCAAACGAATGTTATCTGCGTCATGTTACATTTACCATTCTCCTTCATTTCTATCTACACGATCATTTTTCTCGTGTTGGATGTCACCATAGTTTTGCAATATTTTATGCTCATTACGGGTATTGTGTGTCTTTGTGGTCTATTTATGTTGTTTGTAAAATTTTTGTGTGCTTGCATAGATGTGTATTCTCATTTTTTATGTGTGTGTGTGTATGTGGGTGTGGGGTGTGTGTGTGAATGTGGGTTGTGTGTGTGTGTGTGTGCGGTGTGTGTGTGTGTATGTGTGCGGGGTGTGTGTGGGGCTATGTGTGTGTGCGGTGTGTATGTGTGTGTGTGTGTGTGCGTGTGCAGGGTGTGTGTGTGTGTGTGTGTGTCTGGGGTGTGTAACGGTAGAATATCTTTACTTCAATTTTGAACATAGAAGAAGTGAGGTGTTGTTTTTATCTTCTGCGCCAACGAATGCCATCTGCGTCATGTTTTACATTTGCCATTCTCCTTCATTTCTATCTACACGACCCTTTTTCTCGTGCTGGATGTCACCATAGTTTGACAATATTTTATGCTCATTACGGGTATTGTGTGTCTTTGTGGTCTATTTATGTTTTTGTAATATTTTTGTGTGCTTGCATAGATGTGTATTCTCATTTTTGTTTACCTGATATGAAAGACTATTTATTGAAATGAAGAGCAATAACTGGACAGAAGAGAGTGCATTGTCCCTTTTCTTTTTTCCTTTCAATATATCTCGTTAGCAAGAGTGGTCTTGGATTGATTTACTTTCCTAGAGGGGATATAGTGAGAGAAAATGAGTGGAGAATTGATAAAATCTGATAAATGCCTTGGGTGGTTATGATCTGCTAACCATTTCTGAAATTGGTTACCAGCGACCACTATAAAATGGTATAATTTTGAAGCTTGACTTTGGTGTGTGTAACCATTTTGATTTCCTTCCTGCTAATAGCGATTTTTATAATTTTCACTCCTTAATCACATGGTATTTCTGTAGCATCACCTTAATTATTGGGTGCTCGTCTGGAAGAGGGAGAATGGTCATTTTGCTCACGAGCAATTAATCAGTTATACAGTAAAACCTCTATAAATTAATACTCTATAAATTAATAAACTTTCTAAAATAATAAAATCTTCCGGTCCCGACTTGGGCCTTTGTAAAAAATTACCAAATTCGATAAGATAATAAAATAATAATTTTTTGGAAAATTCCTTTATAAATATTAGGTCCCATTAAAACTCTAAATTAATAATTCATAAATATTACAATTATAAATATTATGCTAATTTACTAAAATGTGAAGTCTGTAATGCTTTACGCATTTGATCATTCATGGATGATTTTGCGATGCCTTTTAGATGAGAAGACATGGTTGGGTGTTATGAATTATTTTATTATCATATTGAGTTTTATGTAGTATATGTTTCATTCATCATGCATGAATATATTTTATTGGGTATAATAGTTATTTAAGTGCAACGAATTAATGTAAACATGTATATTTAAGTTATTCCAATGAATTGATACATGTGTCTATGAATATAATAGTTAATTGTAAATAATGAATTGATATTATACATTAATATATTTAATTAGTTATAAAAAATTAATTGATGCATGAATATAATCAATGAAACATATATGAATTCATTTATTTTCTATACATATGTACTAAATTTGCTGAATTTAAAAAATCTCTCTTTTAATTAATAAAATATTAATTTATCGATAAATTAATATCTCTCTAAATTAATAAAATTTCATGGTCCCAAGGTTATTAATTTATAGAGGTTTTACTGTATATGCGGTTGTTGATGCTTGACTAATGCTTGTGCTTACATGTGGCTTACTGTTTATCTGGTAAAGAACTAATCAAGAAGAGCTTAACCGTTGCTGCTCTTTTGATCCTAGAGCTTTTAATGGAGCAAAGAGGGTTGCAGCATTTCCTAGTGTGTTTATTTATGTAATTGTATTGGGGCAATGATATTGTGATTAATATTATCTAGTTTTGGGATCAATCTCTCTGAAAATCATGATCTGATGTAGCAGGTTTCTGTAGAGATCATGATGTGCAGAAATATATTTTTATATGTTCTAATCAGCTACTGCATTTCTTTTTCAATTTTATCGACCACAAACTTAAGAAATTTCGCTGAATGATATCCCCTCCTTGTTCTGGTTTTTTCATTTCCTTGTCTATGCAACTTTATTTTTGTGTGTGTGTGTGTGTGTGGGTGTGGGGTGTGTGTGTGAATGTTGGGTATGTGAGTGTGAGTGTGTGTGCGGTGTGTGTGTGTGTGGGGTGTGTGTGGGGCTATGTGTGTGTGCGTGTGTGCGTGTGCGGTGTGTATGTGTGTTTGTGTGTGTGGGGTGTGTATGTGTGTGTGTGTGTGTCTAGGGTGTGTAATGGTAGAATATTTTTACTTCAATTTTGAACATAGAAGAAGTGAGGTGTTTGCTTTTATCTTCTGCGCCAACGAATGCCATCTGCGTCATGTTACATTTGCCATTCTCCTTCATTTCTATCTACACGACCCTTTTTCTCGTGCTGATGTCACCATAGTTTGGCAATATTTTATGCTCATTATGGGTATTGTATGTCTTTGTGGTCTATTTATGTTCTTTGTAAAATTTTTGTGTGCTTGCATAGATGTGTATCTCATTTTTTATGTGTGTTTGTGTGTGTGGGTGTGGGGTGTGTGAGTGTGTGTGTGTGCGGTGGGTATGTGTGTGTGGGGTGTGTTTGGGGCTATGTGCGTGTGCGTGTGCGGTGTGTATGTGTGTTTGTGTGTGTGGGGTGTGTATGTGTGTGTGTGTGTGTGCAGTGTGTATGTGTGTTTGTGTGTGTGGGGTGTGTATGTGTGTGTGCGTGTGCGGGGTGTGTGTGTGTGTGGTGTGTGTGTGTGTGTCTGGGGTGTGCAACGGTAGAACATTTTTACTTCAATTTTGAACATAGAAGAAGTGAGGTGTTGTTTTTATCTTCTGCACCAACGAATGCCATCTGCGTCAGTTACATTTACCATTCTCCTTCATTTCTATCTACACGATCCTTTTTTTCGTGCTGGATGTCACCATAGTTTTGCAACATTTTATGCTATTTACGAGTATTGTGTGTTTCTGTGGTCTATTTATGTTCTTTGTAACATTTTTTTGTGCTTGCATAGATGTGTATTCTCATTTTTTATGTCTGTGCGTGTGTGGGTGTGGGGTGTGTCTGTGTGTGTGTGCGGTGTGTGTGTGTGTGTATGTGTGCGGTGTGTGTGTGTGAGTGTGGGGTGTGTGTGGGGCTATGTGTCTGTGCGTGTGCGGTGTGTATGTGTGTTTGTGTGCGTGGGTTGTGTATGTGTGTGTGTGTGTGTGTGTGCGTGTGCGGGGTGTGTGTGTGTGTGTGTGTGTGTCTCGGGTGTGTAACGGTAGAATATTTTTACTTCAATTTTGAACATAGAAGAAGTGAGTTGTTGGTTTTATCTTCTGCGCCAACGAATGCCATCTGCGTCATGTTACATTTGCCATTCTCCTTCATTTCTATCTACACGACCCTTTTTCTCGTGTTGGATGTCACCATAGTTTTGCAACATTTTATGCTCATTACGGGTATTGTGTGTCTTTGTGGTCTATTTATTTTATTTGTAACATTTTTGTGTGCTTGCATAGATGTGTATTCTCATTTTTTATGTGTGTGTGTGTGTGGGTGTGGGGTGTGTGTGTGTGTGTGTCTCCGATGTGTGTGTGTGTGTATGTGTGCGGTGTGTGTGTGTGAGTGTGGGGTGTGTTTGGGGCTATGTGTGTGTGCGTGTGCAGTGTGTGTGTGTGTTTGTTAGTGTGGGGTGTATATGTGTGTGTGTGTGTGTGTTTGTGTCTGGGGTGTGTAACGGTAGAATATTTTTACTTTAATTTTGAAAATAGAAGAAGTGAGGTGTTGCTTTTATCTTCTGCGCCAATGAATGCAATCTGTGTCATGTTACATTTGTCATTCTCCTTCATTTCTATCTACAAGACCCTTTTTCTCGTGCTGGATGTCACCATAGTTTTGCAATATTTTATGCTCATTACGGGTATTGTGTGTCTTTGTGGTCTATTTATTTTCTTTGTAACATTTTTGTGTGCTTGCATAGATGTGTTTTCTCATTTTTCATGTGTGTGTGTGTGTGGGGGTGTGGGGTGTGTGTGTGTGTGTGTCTCCGATGTGTGTGTGTGTATGTGTGCGGTGTGTGTGTGTGAGTGTGGGGTGTGTGTGGGGCTATGTGTGTGTGCGTGTGCGGTGTGTGTGTGTGGGGTGTGTATGTGTGTGTGTGTGTGTGCGTGTGCGGGGTGTGTGTGTGTGTGTGTTTATGTCTGGGGTGTGTAACGGTAGAATATTTTTACTTCAATTTTGAATATAGAAGAAATGAGGTGTTGCTTTTATCTTCTGCGCCAATGAATGCCATCTGCGTCATGTTACATTTGTCATTCTCCTTCATTTCTATCTACACGACCCTCTTTCTCGTGCTGGATGTCACCATAGTTTGGCAATATTTTATGCTCATTACGGTATTGTGTGTCTTTGTGGTCTATTTATGTTTTTTGTAACATTTTTGTGTGCTTGCATAGATGTGTATTCTCATTTTTTATGTGTGTGTGTGTGGGTGGGTGTGGGGTGTGTGTGTGAATGTGGGGTGTGTATGTGTGTGTATGTGTGCGGTGTGTGTGTGTGAGTGTGGGGTGTGTGTGGGGCTATGTGTGTGTGCGTGTGCGGTGTGTATGTGTGTTTGTGTGTGTGGGGTGTGTATGTATGTGTGTGTGTGTGCGTGTGCGTGTGCGGTGTGTGTGTGTGTGTGTGTCTGTGGTGTGTAACGGTAGAATATTTTTACTTCAATTTTGAACATAGAAGAAGTGAGATGTTGCTTTTATCTTCTGCGCCAACGAATGCCATCTGCGTCATTTTACATTTGCCATTCCCCTTCATTTCTATCTACACGACCCTTTTTCTCGTGCTGGATGTCACCATAGTTTGGCAATATTTTATGCTCATTACGGTATTGTGTGTCTTTGTGGTCTATTTATGTTCTTTGTAACATTTTTGTGTGCTTGCATTGATGTGTATTCTCATTTTTTATGTGTGTGTGTGTGTTGGTGTGGGTGTGGGTGTGGGTGTGTGTGTGAATGTGGGGTGTGTGTGTGTGTCCGGTGTGTGTGTGTGTGTATGTGTGCGTGTATGTGTGCGGTGTGTGTGGGGCTATGTGTGTGTGCGTGTGCGGTGTGTATGTGTGTTTGTGTGTGTGGGGTGTGTATGTGTGTGTGTGTGTGTGCGTGTCCGGTGTGTCTGGGTGTGTTTGTCTGGGTGTGTCCGGTGTGTCTGGGTGTGTCTGTGGTGTGTCTGTCTTTGTGGTCTATTTATGTTCTTTGTAACATTTTTGTGTGCTTGCATAGATGTGTATTCTCATTTTTTATGTGTGTGTGTGTGGGTGTGGGGTGTGTGTGTGAATGTGGGGTGTGTGTGTGTGTGCGCGGTGTGTGTGTGTGAGTGTGAGGTGTGTGTGGGGCTATGTGTGTGTGCGTGTGCGGTGTGTATGTGTGTTTGTGTCTGTGGGGTGTATGTGTGTGTGTGTGTGTGCGTGTGTGTGTGCGTGTGCGTGTGCGCGTGTGTGTGTGCGTGTGCGGGGTGTGTGTGTGTGTGTGTGTGTGTGCGTGTGTGTGTGTCTGGCGTGTGTAACGGTAAAATATTTTTACTTCAATTTTGAACATAGAAGAAGTGAGGTATTGCTTTTATCTTCTGCGCCAACAAATGCCATCTGCGTCATGTTACATTTGTCATTCTCCTTCATTTCTATCTACACGGCCCTTTTTCTCGTGCTGGATGTCACCATAGTTTTGCAATATTTATTGTGTGTCTTTGTGGTCTATTTATTTTCTTTTTTAATATTTTTGTGTGCTTGCATAGATGTGTTTTCTCATTTTTTATGTGTGTGTGTGTGTGGGTGTGGGGTGTGTGTGTGTGTGTGTCTCCGATGTGTGTGTGTGTGTATGTGTGCGGTGTGTGTGTGTGAGTGTGGGGTGTGTGTGGGGCTATGTGTGTGTGCGTGTGCGGTGTGTGTGTGTGTTTGTGTGTGTGGGGTGTGTATGTGTGTGTGTGTGTGTGCGTGTGCGGGGTGTGTGTGTGTGTGTGTTTGTGTCTGTGGTGTGTAACGATAGAATATTTTTACTTCAATTTTGAAAATAGAAGAAGTGAGGTGTTGCTTTTATCTTCTGCGCCAACGAATGCCATCTGCGTCATGTTACATTTGCCATTCTCCTTCATTTCTATCTACACGACCCTTTTTCTCGTGCTGGATGTCACCATAGTTTGGCAATATTTTATGCTCATTACGGTATTGTATGTCTTTGTGGTCTATTTATGTTCTTTGTAATATTTTTGTGTGTTTGCATAGATGTGTTTTCTCATTTTTTATGTGTGTGTGTGTGTGTGGGTGTGGGGTGTGTGTGTGTGTGTGTGTGTCTCCGATGTGTGTGTGTCTGTATGTGTGCGGTGTGTGTGAGTGTGGGGTGTGTGTGGGGCTATGTGTGTGTGCGTGTGCGGTGTGTATGTGTGTTTGTGTGTGTGGGGTGTGTATGTGTGTGTGTGTGTGTGCGTGTGCTGTGTGTGTGTGTGTGTGGGTGTGGGGTGTGTGTGTGTGTGTGTGTGTGGGTGTGGGTGTGGGGTGTGTGTGTGAATGTGGGGTGTGTGTGTGTGTGTGTGTGTGTGTCCGGTGTGTGTGTTTGTGTATGTGTGCGGTGTGTGTGTGTGAGTGTGGGGTGTGTGTGGGGCTATGTGTGTGTGCGTGTGCGGTGTGTATGTGTGTTTGTGTGTGTGGGGTGAGTATGTGTCTATGTGTGTGTGCGTGTGGGGGGGGGGTGTGTGTGTGTGTGTGTCTGGGGTGTGCAACAGTAGAATATTTTTACTTCAATTTTGAACATAGAAGAAATGAGGTGTTGCTTTTATCTTTTGCGCCAAACGAATGCCATCTGCGTCATGTTACATTTACCATTCTCCTTCATTTCTATCTACACGACCATTTTTCTCGTGTTGGATGTCACCATAGTTTTGCAATATTTTATGCTCATTACGGGTATTGTGTGTCTTTGTGGTCTATTTATGTTCTTTGTAAAATTTTTGTGTGTTTGCATAGATGTGTATTCTCATTTTTTATATGTGTGTGTGTGTGTGGGTGTGGGGTGTGTGTGTGAATGTGGGTTGTGTGTGTGTGTGTGTGCGGTGTGTGTGTGTGTATGTGTGCGGGGTGTGTGTGGGGCTATGTGTGTGTGCGGTGTGTATGTGTGTGTGTGTGTGTGCGTGTGCGGGGTGTGTGTGTGTGTGTGTGTGTCTGGGGTGTGTAACGGTAGAATATCTTTACTTCAATTTTGAACATAGAAGAAGTGAGGTGTTGTTTTTATCTTCTGCGCCAACGAATGCCATCTGCGTCATGTTTTACAATTGCCATTCTCCTTCATTTCTATCTACACGACCCTTTTTCTCGTGCTGGATGTCACCATAGTTTGGCAATATTTTATGCTCATTACGGGTATTATGTGTCTTTGTGGTCTATTTATGTTTTTTGTAATATTTTTGTGTGCTTGCATAGATGTGTATTCTCATTTTTGTTTACCTGATATGAAAGACTATTTATTGAAATGAAGAGCAATAACTGGACAGAAGAGAGTGCATTGTCCCTTTTCTTTTTTCCTTTCAATATATCTCGTTAGCAAGAGTGGTCTTGGATTGATTTACTTTCCTAGAGGGGATATAGTGAGAGAAAATGAGTGGAGGATTGATAAAATCTTATAAATGCCTTGGGTGGTTATGATCTGCTAACCATTTCTGAAATTGGTTACCAGCGACCACTACAAAATGGTATAATTTTGAAGCTTGACTTTGGTGTGTGTAGCCATTTTGATTTCCTTCCTGCTAATAGCGATTTTTATAATTTTCACTCCTTAATCACATGGTGTTTCTGTAGCATCGCCTTAATTATTGGGTGCTCGTCTGGAAGAGGGAGAATGGTCATTTTGCTCACGAGCAATTAATCAGTTATATATGCTGTTGTTGATGCTTGACTAATGCTTGTGCTTACATGTGGCTTACTGTTTATCAGGTAAAGAACTAATCAAGAAGAGCTTAACCATTGCTGCTCTTTTGATCCTAGTGCTTTTAATGGAGCAAAGAGGGTTGCAGCATTTCCTAGTGTGTTTATTTATGTAATTGTATTGGGACAATGATATTGTGATTAATATTATCTAGTTTTTGGATCAATCTCTCTGAAAATCATGATCTGATGTAGCAGGTTTCTGTAGAGATCATGATGTGCAGAAATATATTTTTATATGTTCTAATCAGCTACTGCATTTCTTTTTCAATTTTATCGACCACAAACTTAAGAAATTTCGCTGAATGATATCCCCTCCTTGTTCTGGTTTTTCATTTTCTTGTCTGTGCAACTTTATTTTTGTGTGTGTGTGTGTGTGGGTGTGGGGTGTGTGTGTGAATGTTGGGTGTGTGAGTGTGAGTGTGTGTGTGGTGTGTTTGTGTGTGGGGTGTGTGTGGGGCTATGTGTGTGTGCGTGTGTGCGTGTGCGGTGTGTAAGTGTGTTTGTGTGTGTGGGGTGTGTATGTGTGTGTGCAGTGTGTATGTGTGTGTGGGGTGTGTTTGTGTGTATGTGTATGTGTGTATGTGTGTGTGCGTGTGCTTGCAAGTGTGTATGTGTGTGTGTGTATGTGTGTGTGGGGTGTGTTTGCGGTCTATTTATTTTCTTTGTAATATTTTTGTGTGCTTGCATAGATGTGTATTCTCATTTTTTATGTGTGTGTGTGTGTGGGTGTGGGGTGTGTGTGTGTGTGTGTCTCCGGTGTGTGTGTGTCTGTATGTGTGCGGTGTGTGTGTGTGAGTGTGGGGTGTGTGTGGGGCTATGTGTGTGTGCGTGTGCGGTGTGTATGTGTGTTTGTGTGTGTGGGGTGTGTATGTGTGTGTGTGTGTGTGTGTGTGCGTGTGCGGTGTGTGTGTGTGTGTCAGTGGTGTGTAACGGTAGAATATTTTTACTTCAATTTTGAACATAGAAAAAGTGAGGTGTTGATTTTATCTTTTGCGCCAACGAATGCCATCTGCGTAATGTTACATTTGCCATTCCCCTTCATTTCTATCGACACGACCCTTTTTCTCGTGCTGGATGTCACCATAGTTTGGCAATATTTTATGCTCATTATGGTATTATGTGTCTTTGTGGTCTATTTATATATTTTGTAATATTTTTGTGTGCTTGCATAGATGTGTATTCTCATTTTTTATGTGTGTGTGTGTGTGGGTGTGGGGTGTGTGCGTGTGTGTGTGTGTGTATGTGTGCGGTGTCTGTGTGTGAGTGTGGGGTGTGTGTGGGGCTATGTGTGCGTGCGTGTGCGTTGTGTATGTGTGTTTGTGTGTGTGGGGTGTGTATGTGTGTGTGTGTGTGTCTAGGGTGTGTAACGGTAGAATATTTTTACTTCAATTTTGAACATAGAAGAAGTGAGGTGTTTGCTTTTATCTTCTGCGCCAACGAATGCCATCTGCGTCATGTTACATTTTCCATTCTCCTTCATTTCTATCTACACGACCCTTTTTCTCGTGCTGGATGTCACCATAGTTTGGCAATATTTTATGCTCATTATGGGTATTGTATGTCTTTGTGGTCTATTTATGTTCTTTCTAAAATTTTTGTGTGCTTGGATAGATGTGTATTCTCATTTTTTATGTGTGTGTGTGTGTGGGTGTGGGGTGTGTGAGTGTGTGTGTGTGCGGTGTGTATGTGTGTGTGGGGTGTGTTTGGGGCTATGTGTGTGCGTGTGTGCGTGTGCGGTGTGTATGTGTGTTTGTGTGTGTGGGGTGTGTATGTGTGTGTGTGTGTGCAGTGTGTATGTGTGTTTGTGTGTGTGGGGTATGTATGTGTGTGTGCGTGTGCGGGGTGTGTGTGTGTGTAGTGTGTGTGTGTGTGTCTGGGGTGTGCAACGGTAGAACATTTTTACTTCAATTTTGAACATAGAAGAAGTGAGGTGTTGTTTTTATCTTCTGCACCAACGAATGCCATCTGCGTCAGTTACATTTACCATTCTCCTTCATTTCTATCTACACGACCCTTTTTCTCGTGCTGGATGTCACCATAGTTTTGCAACATTTCATGCTATTTACGAGTATTGTGTGTTTCTGTGGTCTATTTATGTTCTTTGTAACATTTTTTTGTGCTTGCATAGATGTGTATTCTCATTTTTTATGTGTGTGTGTGTGTGGGTGTGAGGTGTGTGTGTGTGTGTGTGTGTGCGGTGTGTGTGTGTGTGTATGTGTGCGGTGTGTGTGTGTGTGTGTGTGTGCGGTGTGTGTGTGTGTGTATGTGTGCGGTGTGTGTGTGTGTGAGTGTGGGGTGTGTGTGGGGCTATGTGTCTGTGCGTGTGCGGCGTGTATGTGTGTTTGTGTGCGTGGGGTGTGTATGTGTGTGTGTGTGTGTGTGTGTGCGTGTGCGGGGTGTGTGTGTGTGTGTGTGTGTGTGTATGTGTGTCTCGGGTGTGTAACGGTAGAATATTTTTACTTCAATTTTGAACATAGAAGAAGTGAGTTGTTGGTTTTATCTTCTGCGCCAACGAATGTCATCTGCGTCATGTTATATTTGTCATTCTCCTTCATTTCTATCTACACGACCCTTTTTCTCGTGTTGGATGTCACCATAGTTTTGCAATATTTTATGCTCATTACGGGTATTGTGTGTCTTTGTGGTCTATTTATTTTCTTTGTAACATTTTTGTGTGCTTGAATAGATGTGTATTCTCATTTTTTATGTGTGTGTGTGTGTGGGTGTGGGGTGTGTGTGTGTGTCTCCGATGTGTGTGTGTGTGTATGTGTGCGGTGTGTGTGTGAGTGTGGGGTGTGTCTGGGGCTATGTGTGTGTGCGTGTGCAGTGTGTGTGTGTGTGTTTGTGTGTGTGGGGTGTGTATGTGTGTGTGTCTGTGTTTGTGCCTGGGGTGTGTAACGGTAGAATATTTTTACTTCAATTTTGAAAATAGAAGAAGTGAGGTGTTGCTTTTATCTTCTGCGCCAACAAATGCAATCTGCGTCATGTTACATTTGTCATTCTCCTTCATTTCTATCTACACGACCCTTTTTCTCGTGCTGGATGTCACCATAGTTTTGCAACATTTTATGCTCATTACGGGTATTGTGTGTCTTTGTGGTGTATTTATTTTCTTTGTAACATTTTTGTGTGCTTGCATAGATGTGTTTTCTCATTTTTTATGTGTGTGTGTGTGTGGGGGTGTGGGGTGTGTGTGTGTGTGTGTCTCCGATGTGTGTGTGTGTATGTGTGCGGTGTGTGTGTGTGAGTGTGGGGTGTGTGTGGGGCTATGTGTGTGTGCATGTGCGGTGTGTGTGTGTGGGGTGTGTATGTGTGTGTGTGTGTGTGCGTGTGCAGGGTGTGTGTGTTTATGTCTGGGGTGTGTAACGGTAGAATATTTTTACTTCAATTTTGAATATAGAAGAAGTGAGGTGTTGCTTTTATCTTCTGCGCCAACGAATGCCATCTGCGTCATGTTACATTTGCCATTCTCCTTCATTTCTATCTACACGACCCTCTTTCTCGTGCTGGATGTCACCATAGTTTGGCAATATTTTATGCTCATTACGGTATTGTGTGTCTTTGTGGTCTATTTATGTTCTTTATAACATTTTTGTGTGCTTGCATAGATGTGTATTCTCATTTTTTATGTGTGTGTGTGTGGGTGGGTGTGGGGGGTGTGTGTGAATGTGGGGTGTGTATGTGTGTGTATGTGTGCGGTGTGTGTGTGTGAGTGTGGGATGTGTGTGGGGCTATGTGTGTGTGCGTGTGCGGTGTGTATGTGTGTTTGTGTGTGTGGGGTGTGTATGTGTGTGTGTGTGTGTGTGTGTGTGCGTGTGCGGTGTGTGTGTGTGTGTGTCTGTGGTGTGTAACGGTAGAATATTTTTACTTCAATTTTGAACATAGAAGAAGTGAGATGTTGCTTTTATCTTCTGCGCCAACGAATGCCATCTGCGTCATTTTACACTTGCCATTCCCCTTCATTTCTATCTACACGACCCTTTTTCTCGTGCTGGATGTCACCATAGTTTGGCAATATTTTATGCTCATTACGGTATTGTGTGTCTTTGTGGTCTATTTATGTTCCTTGTAACATTTTTGTGTGCTTGCAAAGATGTGTATTTTCATTTTTTATGTGTGTGTGTATGTGGGTGTGGGTGTGGGTGTGTGTCTGAATGTGGGGTGTGTGTGTGTGTGTGTGTGTCCGGTGTGTGTGTGTGTGTATGTGTGCGGTGTGTGTATGAGTGTGGGGTGTGTGTGGGGCTATGTGTGTGTGCGTTTGCAGTGTGTATGTGTGTTTGTGTGTGTGGGGTGTGTATGTGTGTGTGTGTGTGTGTGCGTGTCCGGTGTGTCTGGGTGTGTGTGTCTGTGGTGTGTAACGGTAGAATATTTTTACTTTAATTTTGAACATAGAAGAAATGAGGTGTTGCTTTTATCTTCTACGCCAACGAATGCCATCTGCGTCATGTTACATTTGCCATTCTCCTTCATTTCTATATACACGACCCTTTTTCTCGTGTTGGATGTCACAATAGTTTGGCAATATTTTATGCTCATTACGGTATTGTGTGTCTTTGTGGTTTATGTTCTTTGTAACATTTTTGTGTGCTTGCATAGATGTGTATTCTTATTTTTTATGTGTGTGTGTGTGTGGGTGTGGGGTGTGTGCGTGAATGTGGGGTGTGTGTGTGTGTGTGCGCGGTGTGTGTGTGAGAGTGTGAGGTGTGTGTGGGGCTATGTGTGTGTGCGTGTGCGGTGTGTATGTGTGTTTGTGTCTGTGGGGTGTGTATGTGTGTGTGTGTGTGTGTGCGTGTGCGGGGTGTGTGTGTGTGTGTGTGTGTGTGTGTGCGTGTGTGTGTGTCTGGGGTGTGTAACGGTAAAATATTTTTACTTCAATTTTGAACATAGAAGAAGTGAGGTGTTGCTTTTATCTTCTGCGCCAACGAATGCCATCTGCGTCATGTTACATTTGTCATTCTCCTTCATTTCTATCCACACGACCCTTTTTCTCGTGCTGGATGTCACCATAGTTTTGCAACATTTATTGTGTGTCTTTGTGGTCTATTTATTTTCTTTTTTAATATTTTTGTGCGCTTGCATAGATGTGTTTTCTCATTTTTTATGTGTGTGTGTGTGTGGGTGTGGGGTGTGTGTGTTTGTGTGTCTCCGATGTGTGTGTGTGTGTATGTGTGCGGTGTGTGTGTGTGAGTGTAGGGTGTGTGTGGGGCTATGTGTGTGTGCGTGTGCGGTGTGTGTGTGTGTGTTTGTGTGTGTGGGGTGTGTATGTGTGCGTGTGTGTGTGCGTGTGTGGGGTGTGTGTGTGTGTGTGTTTGTGTCTGGGTGTGTAACGGTAGAATATTTTTACTTCAATTTTGAAAATAGAAGAAGTGAGGTGTTGCTTTTATCTTCTACGCCAACGAATGCCATCTGCGTCATGTTACATTTGCCATTCTCCTTCATTTCTATCTACACGATCCTTTTTCTCGTGTTGGATGTCACCATAGTTTGGCAATATTTTATGCTCATTACGGTATTGTATGTCTTTGTGGTCTATTTATGTTCTTTGCAATATTTTTGTGTGCTTGGATAGATGTGTATTCTCATTTTTTATGTGTGTGTGTGTGTGGGTGTGGGTGTGGGGTGTGTGTGTGAATGTGGGGTGTGTGTGTGTGTCCGGTGTGTGTGTGTGTGTATGTGTGCGGTGTGTGTGTGTGAGTGTGGAGTGTGTGGGGGGCTATGTGTGTGTGCGTGTGCGGTGTGTATGTGTGTTTGTGTGTGTGGGGTGTGTATGTGTGTGTGTGTGTGTGCGTGTCCGGTGTGTGTGGGTGTGTGTGTCTGTGGTGTGTAACGGTAGAATATTTTTACTTCAATTTTGAACATAGAAGAAATGAGGTGTTGCTTTTATCTTATGCGCCAACGAATGCCATCTGCGTCATGTTACATTTGCCATTTTCCTTCATTTCTATCTACACGACCCTTTTTCTCGTGCTGGATGTCACAATAGTTTGGCAATATTTTATGCTCATTACGGTATTGTGTGTCTTTGTGGTCTATTTATGTTCTTTGTAATATTTTTGTGTGCTTGCATAGATGTGTATTCTCATTTTTTATGTGTGTGTGTATGTGGGTGTGGGGTGTGTGTGTGTGTGCGCTGTGTGTGTGTGAGTGTGGGGTGTGTGTGGGGCTATGTGTGTGTGCGTGTGCGGTGTGTATGTGTGTGTCTGTGTGCATGTGCGGGGTGTGTGTGTGTGTGTCTGTGTGTGTGCGTGTGTGTGTGTCTGGGGTGTGCAACGGCAGAACATTTTTACTTCAATTTTGAACATAGAAGAAGTTAGGTGTTGCTTTTATCTTCTGCACCAACGAATGTCATCTGCGTCATGTTACATTTGTCATTCTCCTTCATTTCTATCTACACGACCCTTTTTCTCGTGCTGGATGTCACCATAGTTTTGCAACATTTTATGCTCATTATGGGTATTGTGTGTCTTTGTGGTCTATTTATGTTTTCGGTAACATTTATTTGTGCTTGCATAGATGTATATTCTCATTTTTTATGTGTGTGTGTGTGGGTGTTGGGTGTGAGTGTGTGTGCGGTGTGTGTGTGTGAGTGTGTGTGCGGTGTGTGTGTGTGTGAGTATGGGGTGTGTGTGGGGCTATGTGTGTGTGCGTGTGCGGTGTGTGTGTGAATATGGGGTGTGTGTGTGTGTGTATGTATGTGTGCGGTGTGTGTGTGTGTGTGTGTGTGGTGTGTGTGCGTGTGTGTGTATGTGTGCGGTGTGTGTGTGTGTGTGTGCGGTGTGTGGGTGTGGGGTGTGTGTGTGTGTGTGGTGTGTGTGTGTGTATATGTTCGGTGTGTGTGTTGCTTTTATATGTGTGTGTGCAGTGTGTGTGTGTGTGTTTATGTGTGTGTGGGTGTGGGGTGTGTGTGTGTGTGTGCGCGGTGTGTGTGTGTGAGTGTGGGGTGTGTGTGGGGCTATGTGTGTGTGCGTGTGCGGTGTGTATGTGTGTTTGTGTGTGTGGGGTGTGTATGTGTGTGTGTGTGTGCGTGTGCGGGGTATGTGTGTGTGTGTGTGTCTGTGTGTGTGCATGTGTGTGTCTGGGGTGTGCAACGGTAGAACATTTTTACTTCAATTTTGAACATAGAATAAGTGAGGTATTGCTGTTATCTTCTGCGCCAACGAATGCCATCTGCGTCATGGTACATTTGCCATTCTCCTTCATTTCTATCTACACGACCCTTTTTCTCGTGCTGGATATCACCATAGTTTGGCAACATTTTATGCTCATTACGGGTATTGTGTGTCTTTGTGGTCTATTTATGTTCTTTGTAACATTTTTGTGTGGTTGCATAGATGTGTATTCTCATTTTTTATGTGTGTGTGGGTGTGGGTGTGGGGTGTGTGTGTGTGTATGTGTGCGGTGTGTGTGGGGCTATGTGTGTGTGCATGTGCGTTGTGTATGTGTGTTTGTGTGTGTGGGGTGTGGACGTGTGCGGGGTGTGTGTGCGTGTGCGGTGTGTGTGTGTGTGTGTGTGTCTGTGGTGTGTAACGGTAGAATATTTTTACTTCAATTTTGAACATAGAGGAAGTGAGGTGTTGCTTTTATCTTCTGCGCCAACGAATGCCATCTGCGTCATGTTACATTTGCCATTTTCCTTCATTTCTATCTACACGACCCTTTTTCTCGTGCTGGATGTCACCATAGTTTGGCAATATTTTATGCTCATTACGGTATTGTGTGTCTTTGTGGTCTATTTATGTTCTTTGTAACATTTTTGTGTGCTTGCATAGATGTGTATTCTCATTTTTTATGTGTGTGTGTGTGGGTGGGTGTGGGGTGTGTGTGTGAATGTGGGGTGTGTATGTGTGTGTATGTGTGCGGTGTGTGTGTGTGAGTGTGGGGTGTGTGTGGGGCTATGTGTGTGTGCGTGTGCGGTGTGTATGTGTGTTTGTGTGTGTGGGGTGTGTATGTGTGTGTGTGTGTGTGTGTGCGTGTGCGGTGTGTGTGTGTGTGTGTCTGTGGTGTGTAACGGTAGAATATTTTTACTTCAATTTTGAACATAGAAGAAGTGAGATGTTGCTTTTATCTTCTGCGTCAACGAATGCCATCTGCGTCATTTTACATTTGCCATTCCCCTTCATTTCTATCTACACGACCCTTTTTCTCGTGTTGGATGTCACCATAGTTTGGCAATATTTTATGCTCATTACGGTATTGTGTGTCTTTGTGGTCTATTTATGTTCTTTGTAACATTTTTGTGTGCTTGCATAGATGTGTATTCTCAGTTTTTATGTGTGTGTGTGTGTGGGTGTGGGGTGTGTGTGTGAATGTGGGGTGTGTGTGTGTGTGTGGTGTGTGTGTGTGTATGTGTGCGGTGTGTGTGTGTGAGTGTGGGGTGTGTGTGGGGCTATGTGTGTGTGCGTGTGCGGGGTGTATGTGTGTTTGTGTGTGTGGGGTGTGTATGTGTGTGTGTGTGTGTGCGTGTGCGGGGTGTGTGTGTGTGTGTGTTTGTGTGTGTGTATGTGTGTGTCTGGGGAGTGTAACGGTAGAATACTTTTACTTCAATTTTGAACATAGAAAAAGTGAGGTGTTGTTTTCATCTTCTGTGCCAACGAATGTCATCTGCGTCATGTTACATTTGCCATTCTCCTTCATTTCTATCTACACGACTCTTTTTCTCGTGCTGGATGTCACCATAGTTTGGCAATATTTTATGCTCATTACGGTATTGTGTGTCTTTGTGGTCTATTTATGTTCTTTGTAACATTTTTGTGTGCTTGCATAGATGTGTATTCTCATTTTTTATGTGTGTGTGTGTGGGTGTGGGGTGTGTGTGTGAATGTGGGGTGTGTGTGTGTGTGTGCGCGGTGTGTGTGTGTGAGTGTGGGGTGTGTGGGGCTATGTGTGTGTGCGTGTGCGGTGTGTATGTGTGTTTGTGTGTGTGGGGTGTGTATGTGTGTGTGTGTGTGTGCGTGTGCGGGGTGTGTGTGTGTGTGTGTCTCTGTGTATGTGCGTGTGTGTGTGTCTGGGGTGTGCAACGGTAGAACATTTTTACTTCAATTTTGAACATAGAAGAAGTGAGGTGTTGCTTTTATCTTCTGCGTCAACAAATGCCATCTGCGTCATGTTATATTTGCCATTCTCCTTTATTTCTATCTACACGACCCTTTTTCTCGTGTTGGATGTCACCATAGTTTTGCAACATTTTATGCTCATTATGGGTATTGTGTGTCTTTGTGGTCTATATATATTTTTGGTAACATTTTTGTGGCTTGCATAGATGTATATTCTCATTTTTTAAGTGTGTGTGTGTGTGGGTGTGGGGTGTGTGTGTGAATGTGGGGTGTGTGTGTGTGTGCGTGTGCGGTGTGTGTGTGTGAGTGTGGGGTGTGTGTGGGGCTATGTGTGTGTGCGTGTGCGATATGTGTGTGTATGTGTGTGTGTGTGTGTCTGGGGTGTGTAACGGTAGAATATTTTTACTTCAATTTTGAACATAGAAGAAGTGAGGTGTTGCTTTTATCTTCTGCGCCAACGAATGCCATCTGCGTCATGTTACATTTGCCATTTTCCTTTATTTCTATCTACACAACCCTTTTTCTCGTGATGAATGTCACCATAGTTTGGCAATATTTTATGCTCATTACGGTATTGTGTGTCTTTGTGGTCTATTTATTTTCTTTGTAACATTTTTGTGTGCTTGCATAGATGTGTATTCTCATTTTTTATGTGTGTGTGTGTGGGGGTGTGGGGTGTGTGTGTGAATGTGGGGTGTGTGTGTGTGTGTGTGTGTATGCGGTGTGTGTGTGTGAGTGTGGGGTGTGTGTGGGGCTATGTGTGTGTGCGTGTGCGGTGTGTATGTGTGTTTGTGTGTGTGGGGTGTGTATGTGTGTGTGTGTGTGTGCGTGTGCGGGGTGTGTGTGTGTGTGTGTGTGTGTGTTTGTGTGTGTGTGTGTGTGTGTCTGGGGTGTGCAATGGTAGAACATTTTTACTTCAATTTTGAACATAGAAGAAGTGAGGTGTTGCTTTTATCTTCTGCGTCAACGAATGCCATTGCGTCATGTTACATTTGCCATTCTCCTTCATTTCTATCTACACGACTCTTTTTCTCGTGCTGGATGTCACCATAGTTTGACAATATTTTATGCTCATTACGGTATTGTGTGTCTTTGTGGTCTATTTATGTTCTTTGTAATATATTTGTGTGCTTGCATAGATGTGTATTCTCATTTTTTATGTGTGTGTGTGTGTGGGTGTGGGGTGTGTGTGTGTGTGAGTGTGGGGTGTGTTTGGGGCTATGTGTGTGTGCGTGTGCGGTGTTTATGTATGTTTGTGTGTGTCGGGTGTGTATGTGTGTGTGTGTGTGCGTGTGCGGGGTGTGTGTGTGTGTGTGTGTCTGTGTGTGTGCGTGTGTGTGTGTCTGGGGTGTGCAACGGTAGAACATTTTTACTTCAATTTTGAACATAGAAGAAGTGAGGTGTTGCTTTTATCTTCTGCGTCAACGAATGCCATCTGCGTCATGTTATATTTGCCATTCTCCTTCATTTCTATCTACACGACCCTTTTTCTCGTGTTGGATGTCACCATAGTTTTGCAACATTTTATGCTCATTATGGGTATTGTGTGTCTTTGTGGTCTATATATGTTTTTGGTAACATTTTTGTGGCTTGCATAGATGTATATTCTCATTTTTTATGTGTGTGTGTGTGTGGGTGTGGGGTGTGTGTGTGAATGTGCGGGGTGTGTGTGTGTGTGTGTGTGCGGTGTGTGTGTGTGAGTGTGGGGTGTGTGTGGGGCTATGTGTGTGTGCGTGTGCGGTGTGTATGTGTATGTGTGTGTGTGTGTCTGGGGTGTGTAACGGTAGAATATTTTTACTTCAATTTTGAACATAGAAGAAGTGAGATGTTGTTTTTATCTTCTGCGCCAACGAATGCCATCTGCGTCATTTACATTTGCCATTTTCCTTTATTTCTATCTACACAATCCTTTTTCTCGTGCTGGATGTCACCATAGTTTGGCAATATTTTATGCTCATTACGGTATTGTGTGTCTTTGTGGTCTATTTATTTTCTTTATAACATTTTTTTGTGCTTGCATAGATGTGTATTCTCATTTTTTATATGTGTGTGTGTGTGGGTGTGGGGTGTGTGTGTGAATGTGGGGTGTGTGTGTGTGTGTGTATGTGTGCGGTGTGTGTGTGTGCGTGTGCGGTGTGTATGTGTGCGGGGTGTGTGTGGGGTGTGTATGTGTGCGGGGTGTGTGTGTGCGTGTGCGGGGTGTGTGTGTGTGTGTGTGTGTGTTTGTGTGTGTGTGTGTGTGTGTCTGGGGTGTGCAACGGTAGAATATTTTTACTTCAATTTTGAACATAGAAGAAGTGAGGTGTTGTTTTCATCTTCTGCGCCAACGAATGCCATCTGCGTCATGTTACATTTGCCATTCTCCTTCATTTCTATCTACACGACTCTTTTTCTCGTGCTGGATGTCACCATAGTTTGGCAATATTTTATGCTCATTACGGGTATTGTGTGTCTTTGTGGTCTATTTATGTTCTTTATAATATTTTTGTGTGCTTGAATAGATGTGTATTCTCATTTTTTTTACTTGATATGAAAGACTATTTATTGAAATGAAGAGCAATAACTGGACAGAAGAGAGTGCATTGTCTTTTTTCTTTTTTCCTTTCAATATATCTCGTTAACAAGAGTGGTATTGGATTGATTTACTTTCCTAGAGGGGATATGGTGAGAGAAAATGAGTGGAGGATTGATAAAATCTGATAAATGACTTGGGTGGTTATGATCTGCTAACCATTTCTGAAATTGGTTGCCAGCGACCACTACAAAATGGTATAGTCTTGAACCTTGACTTTGGTGTGTATTGCCATTTTGATTTCCTTCCTACTAATAGCGGTCTCTATAATTTTCACTCCTGAATCACATGGTGTTTCTGTAGCATCACCTTGATTATTGGGTGCTCGTCTGGAAGAGGGAGAATGGTCATTTTGCTCACGAGCAATTAATCAGTTATATATGCTGTTGTTGATGCTTGACTCATGCTTGTGCTTATATGTGGCTTACTGTTTATCAGGTAAAGAACTAATCAAGAAGAGCTTAACTATTGCCGCTCTTTTGAACCCAGTGCTTTCAGTGGAGCAAAGAAGGTTGCAGTTTTCCCAGTGTGTTTATTTATGTAATTGTATTGGGCAATGATATTGTAATTAATATTATCTAGTTTTTGGATCAACTGCTCTGAAAATCATGATCTGGTCTAGCAGGTTTCTGTAGATATCATGATGTGCAGGAATATATTTTTATATGTACTAATCAGCTACTGCATTTCCTTTTCAATTTTATCGCCCACAATCTTGAGAAATTTTGCTGAATGATATCCCCTCCTTGTTCTGGTTTTTCCATTTCCTTGTCTGTGCAACTTTATTTTTTTTATTTGTGTGTGTGTGTGGGTGTGGGGTGTGCGTGTGTGTAGGGTATGTGTGTGGGGGGGGGGTGTGTGCAGGGTATGTGTGTGGGGGGGTGTGTGTGGGGCTATGTGTGTAGGCGTGTGTGCGTGTGCGGTGTGTATGTGGGTTTGTGAGTGTAGAGTGTGTGTGTGTGTGCGTGTACAGTGTGTATGTGTGTTTGTGTGTGTGGGGTATGTATGTGTGTGTGTGTCCGTGTGCGGGGTGTGTGTGTGTGTGGTGTGTGTGTGTGTGTCTGGGGTGTGTAACGGTAGAACATTTTTTCTTCAATTTTGAACATAGAAGAAGTGAGGTGTTGCTTTTATTTTCTGCGCCAACGAATGTCATCTGCGTCATGTTACATTTGCCATTCTCCTTTATTTCTATCTACACGACCTTTTTCTCGTGCTGGATGTCACCATAGTTTGCAATATTTTATGCTCATTACGGGTATTGTGTGTCTTTGTGGTCTATTTATGTCCTTTGTAACTTTTTATTGTACTTGCATAGATGTGTATTCTCATTTTTGTTTACCTGATATGAAAGACTATTTATTGAAATGAAGAGCAATAACTGGACAGAAGAGAGTGCATTGTCCTTTTTTTTTTCCTTTCAATATATCTCGTTAGCAAGAGTGGTCTTGGATTGACTTACTTTCCTAGAGGGGATATAGTGAGAGAAAATGAGTGGACAATTGATAAAATCTGATAAATGCCTTAGGTGGTTATGATCTGCTAACCATTTCTGAAATTGGTTGCCAGCGACCACTACAAAATGTTGTAGTTTTGAACCTGACTTTGGTGTGTGTAGGCATTTTGATTTCCTTCCTACTAATAGCGGTCTCTATAATTTTCAATCTTGAATCACATGGTAGTTTCTGTAGCATCACCTTGATTTTTGGGTGCTCGCCTAGAAAAGAGAGAATGGTCATTTTGCTCAAGACCAATTAATTAGTTATATATGTCGTAGCTGATGCTTGACTCATGCTTGTACTTACATGTGGCTTACTGTTCATTAGATAAAGAACTAATCAAGAAGAGCTTAACTATTGCTGCTCTTTTGAACCCAGTGCTTTTAATGGAGCAAAGAAGGTTGCAGCATTTCCCATTGTGTTCTATTAATGTAATTGTATTAAGGCAATGATTTTGTGATTAATATTATCTAGTTTCTGGATCAACCTCTCTGAAAATCATGATCTGGTGTAGCAGGTTTTCATTGAGATCATGATGTCCAGAATATATTTTTATATGTTCTAATCAGCTACTGCAATTCTTTTAGAATTTTATCGACCACAAACTTGAGAAGTTTTGCTGAATGATTTTCCCTCCTTGTTTCGGCTTTTTCATTTCCTTGTCTGTGCATCTTTCTTTTTGTGTGTGTGGGGGGGTGTGGGGTATGTGTGTGTGTAGGGGATGTGTGTGTGTGTGCGAACACGGGGTATGTGTGTGGGAGGGGGGGGTATGTCACGGTAGAATATTTTTTACTTCCAAATTTGAACATAGAAGAAGCGAGGTGGTGTTTTCATCTTCTGCACCAACGAATGTCATCTGCGTCATGTTACATTTGTCATTCTCCTTCAATTTCTAAGTCTTCATTTTTATCTACACAATTCTTTTTTTTGTGCTGGATGTCACCATAGTTTTGCAACATTTTATGCTCATTATGGGTATTGTGTGTCTTTGTGGTCTATTTATATCATTTGTAACATTTTTGTGTGCTTGCTTAAATGTGTATTTTCATTTTTGTTTACCTGATATGAAAGACTATTTATTGAAATGAAAAGCAATAACAAGACAGAAGACAGTATATTGTCTCTCTTCTTTTTTTTTTTCAATATATCTTGTTAGCAAGAGTGGTCTTGGATTGATTTATTTTACTAGAGGGGATTTAGTAAGAGAAAATGAGTGGAGTATTGATAAAATATGATAAATGCCTTGGGTGGTTATGATGTGCTAACAAATTCTTGAATTGGTTGCCAGCGACCACTACAAAATGTTGTAGGTTTGAACCTTGACTTTGGTGTGTGTAGCCATTTTGATTTCCTTCCTGCCAATAGCGGTCTTTATAATTTTTACTCTTAAATCACATGGTAGTTTCTATAGCATCACCTTGATTTTTGGGTGCTCGCAGGAAGAGGGAGAATGGTCATTTTGCTCAAGAGCAATTAATCAGTTATATATGTTGTAGTTGATGCTTGACTCATGCTTGTGCTTACATGTGGCTTACTGTTTATCAGGTAAAGAACTAATCAATAAGAGCTTAACTATTGTTGCTCTTTTGAACCCAGTGCTTTTAATGGAGCAAAGAAGGTTGCAGTATTTTCCAGTGTGTTTTATTTATGTAATTGTATTAGGGCAATGATTTTCTGATTAATATTATCTAGTTTCTGGATCAACTTCTCTGAAAATCATGATCTGGTGTAGTAGGTTTCTGTTGAGATCATGATATCCAGGAATATATTTTTATATGTTCTAATCAGCTACTGTAATTCTTTTTGAATTTTATCGACCACAAGCTTGAGAAGTTTTGCTGAATGATGTCCCCTCCTTATTCCGGCTTTTCCAATCCCTTGTCTGTGCATCTTTCTTTTTTTTGGGTGTGTGTGTGTGGGGGGGGGGGGGAGGTGTGTGTGTTTGTGTAGGGTATGTGTGTGTGTGTGTGTGTGTGGGTTGTGTGTGTGTGTGTATGTTTGGGGTGTGTGTGTGTGTGTGTGTGTGGGGTGTGTCACGGTAAAATATTTTTTACTTCCATTTTGAACATAGAAGTAGTGAGGTGTTGCTTTAATTTTCTGCGCCAACGAATGTCATCTGCGTCATGTTACATTTGTCATTCTCCTTCAATTTGTAAGTATTCATTTCTATCAACACAACTCTTTTTCTCGTGCTGGATGTCACCATAGTTTTGCAATATTTTATGCTTATTAAGGGTATTGTGTGTCTTTGTGGTCTATTTATGTCCTTTGTAATATTTTTGTGTGCTTACATAGATGTCTATTCTCATTTTTGTTTACCTGATATGAAAGACTATTTATTGAAATGAAGAACAATATTGGATAAAAGAGAGTGCATTGTCCCTCTTCTTTTTTCCTTTAAATATCTTGTTAGCAAGAGTGGTCTTGGATTGATTTACTTTACTAGACGGGATATAGTGAGAGAAAATGAGTGGAGGATTGATAAAATCTGATAAATGCCTTGGGTGGTTATGATCTGCTAACCAATTATTGAATTGGTTGCCAGCGACCACTACAAAATATTATAGTTTTGAACCCTGATTTTGGTGTGTTTAGCCATTTTTATTTCCTTACTGCTAATAGCGGTCTCTATAATTTTCACTCTTGAATCACATGGTAGTTTCTGTAGCATCACCTTGATTTTTGGGTGCTCGCATAGAAGAGGGAGAATGGTCCTTTTGGTCAGGAACAATTAATCAGTTATATATGTTGTAATTGATGCTTGACTCATGCTTGTGCTTACATGTGGCTTACTGTTTATCAGGTAAAGAACTAATCAAGAAAAGCTTAACTATTGCTACTCTTTTGAACCCAGTGCTTTTAATGGAGCAAAGAATGTTGCAGCATTTCCTAGTGTATTTTATTTATGTAATTGTATTAGGGCAATGTTTTTGTGATTAATATTATCTAGTTTCTGGATCAACCGTTTTGAAAATCATGATCTGGTGTAGCATGTTTCTATTGAGATCATGATGTCCAGTAATATATTTTTATATGTTCTAATCGGCTACTGCATTTCTTTTTCAATTTTATCGACCACAAACTTGAAAAGTTTTGTTGAATAATGTCCCCTCCTTGTTCCAGCTTTCTCATTTCCTTGTCTGTGCATTTTTTTTTTTAGCGTGTGTGTGTGTTTGTGTGGTGTGTGTATGGGAGGGTGTGTGTGTGTGTGTGCGTGTGGGGTGTGTGTGTGTGTCTGTGTGTGTGAGGGTTGTGTGTGTGTGTGGGGACTGTGTGGGGGTGTGTTTGTGTGTAGGGTATGTGGGGGGGGGGGGGGGAGTTTGTAACGGTAGAACATTTTTTACTTCCATTTTGAACATAGAAGAAGTGAGGTGTTGCTTTTATCTTCTGCGCCAACGAATGTCATCTGCGTCATGTTACATTTGTTATTCTCCTTCAATTTCTAAGTCTTCATTTCTATCTGCACAACCTTTTTTCTCGTGTTGGATGTCACCATAGCTTTGCAACATTTTATGCCCATTACGGGTATTGTGTGTCTTTTGTGGTCTATTTATGTCCTTTGTAATATTTTTGTGTACTTGCATAGATGTATATTCTCATTTTTATTTACCTGATATGAAAGACTATTTATTGAAATGAAGAGTAATAACAGGACAGGAGAGAGTGCACTGTCCCTCTTCTTTTTTTCTTTCAATATATCTCGTTAGCACGAGTGGTCTTGGATTAATTTACTTTACTAGAAGGAATATAGTGAGAGAAAATGAGTGGAGGAATGATAAAATCTGATAATGCCTTGGGTGGTTATGATCTGCTAACCAATTCATGAATTGGTTGCCAACGACCACTTACAAAATATTGTAGTTTTGAACCTTGACTTTGGTATGTTTAGCCATTTTGATTTCCTTCCCGCTAATAGCCATCTCTATAATTTTCACTCTTGAATCTAATGGTAGTTTCTATAGCATCACCTTGATTTTGAATCACATGGTAGTTTCTATAGAGGGAGAATGGTCCTTTTGCTCAGGACAATTAATCAGTTATATATGTTGTAGCTGATGCTTGACTCATGCTTGTGCTTACATGTGGCTTACTATTTGTCAGGTAAAGAACTAATCATTCAACTGCCCAAGTTTCTATTATTTTTCTGCCTTCAGTTACTTATGGGCAGTTTCATACATATTTGAGTGATAACAGTTTCCTAGTAATGTGGTTTTGGTATTGCAGAAATTAATATATTAGGCCTATAAGTTGTTGTATCTGTGGTGTTGCTTGATAAATGGTACAACTGTTTCTGTGGCTGTTCTTTAGAAAGTGAATGATTCCTTTACTGAAAGGAGACACTAGCTTTAACCTTTTAGAAGAGAGGTAAGTTTCATGAAGTAATCAAAATCCATTACAAGTTTTTATGCTAACTTTGTTAAAGGTTGAGGCGTCTTCTGTGATTTATGTTTCTTGTCGCTTGGGCTTTTGTTGAAATGTTTTAGTAAATACAAAGCTAACCGAGTTCTAATTGTTTTCTGTTAACCATCCCATGTATTCATAGCATTTTGAATTTTGGTTTACTTTATGATCTCATGTATCTTTTGAGCAGTATGGGTAGTTGCATTACTCGGGGGTCATTTATTTTGATTTTGATTGAGGGTGTTGATTACGTCGTGTAACTGTCATTGTTTATTTGAATTTCAGCTGCTTGTTGAATTTTATTTATGGAGCTGATAACGCATTCATTAATTGAAAATAAAATCTACTATTTATTTATAAAATGTAGAATATGCTATATCATCATCGTTATTATTTTGGATGAGCTGTGGAGTAAAATAGCTGGTGTGGTTAGAGTGGCCTGGGATAGATGTTGTTGGTGTGGCTAAAGTAGTCTGGGGCAGAATATGTAGACTTTTAGAATGTAGGGGCTTGGGCGTCAAACCAATCATCCCAATGAATAAGGCCTAACACTATAGGCACTTGTGGGAACTAATTATTATGTAGGATTCATTGCTATGGTCTAAGTGGATTCAGTAATAACGGCTTCGAAGTAAGTTGGTGTGACAAGTTCGCATGCAATCTGGTTCTTGGGGATGGAAACAGATTCTCAAGCTACGAGTAGATTTCTAGGAGCAATGGCGTATATGTCTGGTGATGGCAGGATCATTGGCACTCACTTGGGGTACTAGTTCATGAAGGAAAGCGGGTATGGCTTGCAATTAGGACAGTTGGAGTAAAGAACATTTATAAGTCATTGCCTCCACTGCACTAGCTACTAGGTGCTATTGTTTGGAAGACATTAAATTGATCCTACAGTGCCCAAATGACAATTCCACAACTGCCTAATGTACCTAGGAATACATTGTTTATGAGGCCAATCAAATACCGAGGAAAATTTTCATGTTATGGCTAGCTACACAAAGAGATTGTCCGCCATGGACAAACCTTGGTTCGCACATGTTGGGAATGTTTGTACCCTTTGTGATGTATGTTATGGGGAGACATACCAGCAGCACTTCTTTTCTATGTTCATGCTCCGACAAGTGACTGTTAAATGGGCTGCTAGGAGATGAAGAGGACTCCACTTAGTAAATGCAATATATTGAGGCCTACTTGCATAATTGATCTATCACATTTGGTTGAAGAGGAATTTATGCCACTTTCAACAATAACTTTTGGAACCTTGAAGTTGTTGCTAATCTTGTTCTTGAGCGAATTCATAATAGACTTGTGAGCTTGTAGTGTGCACCAAACATAAAGTTAGTGGCTACATACAGATTGTGCAATATAACTGGGGAAGGCGGAACTTGAGTAATTTGTTGGCTATCCTAACTACAGGTTGATACAGAGATGTATTATTGTAACCCACATGTATTGTTTTTTTTTTTTATTATTTTAATAAAACGTACATTTACCTTAAAATAAAAAAATAAAAAAAAAGCAAAAGATTTGAATAGTGTATCAATTATAGATGGGTTTGACCAAAGAAGCCTCATTCTCCTGTGAAATGTTTATACAGTCATAATTTTTTTTCTAAAGAACGAGTGGATGGTTATAATTGAATCATAATACAAATCGAACCAAAATAATAATTTAATAGATAATCTTTTTACAATAAAAAATGATGAATTATTACCTAAATTGTTGAATAAAAATAATTCATGCTAGTCGAATATTAATTTAGATATATAGTTTATACTTTTTTTGTTATACAATTATTATTTCTAGTCATATAATTCATAATGTCTTGAATTTATATTTTTCAATAAATATAATATCAACGCTAATCTTATTTTTATTTAACTATAATAAATTTATTATTAAATAATTGAGTATTTTCTCTTTTCGAATGTTAGAAAAATTAAGTAGTAAAAAAAGTTTTTTAAGTCCTAGAGAGAGAAAGAGTGTGTGTTTATCTCTTATGACATATTAATTTTATATAGCTTATAAGATCTTATAAAGAAAATTTGGGAAAGTTAATATTTTTTAAAAAAACTTATAAAATTCAAAACATCTTATTGGTTTATAAGATCCAAAACATCTTATGTAAAAATTAAGATCCATACATTTTCAGAGCTAATCTTACATGCCATTTGTGAAGGAACTTAGCCCAATAATCTCAAAGTAAACACCTTAAGATACATTGGGTTACAAATTTTGTAAGAAAAACTAATACAGCCCATTCTCCAGCCCAAGACACAAATGGGCTTTGGCCCAAAAAACAGGTAGATATAATTTGACTTTTGGTTGGAGAGAAAAATCAATTCTGGGACTCCCTAGAAAAAACCGGTTCTGTATTACCAACCGCAAAACTGGAAATTTCTGGAAGTCAAAATCCTCTGCTTTGCAAGGATATATCTTCATTTTTCTCGATTCATAACTGAAATTGCTTCCCTTTTTTGTTCTGCGGTGCTGAACAGTTGACAAAGGTGAGTGTTGATTAAGGTTATAGTTTTTCTTCTTTTGTTTCCTTCGATTGTTTTTATATTTAATTTTTTATGCGTGTCAGATGATTATATTGGTTTCAACTTCTGAATATGTGCGATTCGTATTTTTTTTCACAACCTGCGATCGGGATTCAATGTTACCGCAGTTAAAGGCTATTGAATTTTCAACAAGGGCGATTGATATGCATTTCTCCTTTGGTATTATGTATATTTCATTGGATATTGATTATTATTGGGTTTCTAATTATCTAAGATTGGTATTCTTGTCTTTTATAATCATAGGAAGCTTCGTCCTTGTACAAATTTGACTAGCAATGTGTAGAGGAATGATTTTTCCTTTGGGATTTTTGTTGATTTTTTATAGATATATATTGTTCACTTGGGGTTATCCTGATATCTTTTGTTAATTCAGCTATGTGAAGTTTGTCAGTTTAGGTGGCATCTAAGGCAGACTAAAGATCCATGGTAGTTATGTTAAGCAATTTGAGTTATTCTTAGTTGAAAGTTTAACTTGACTCCAGTGCTGGTGCAAATATGTAGATTTTGTATTCGCATGATCTCTAGCTTTCTTGGGAATTAGTTTGTAACAATTAGGGTTGCCATTCCTGATTCATTGTGGTTTATACCAGTGCAGCTGTTGGATTTCCAGTGTAGAGAACAGATGGCAGAGGCTCATGACCCAACTACAAGCGCACCTGAAAGCTCATCTTCCTCTGGTGCCGATGGCAATGAAGCTGGTGATTTTGAATGTAACATTTGCTTTGATTTAGCACGGGATCCAGTAATCACTCTCTGTGGGCATCTCTATTGCTGGCCATGCCTTTATAGATGGCTACGAGGTCACTCGCAAGCCCATGAATGCCCAGTTTGTAAGGCGCTAATACAGGAGGAAAAGGTGATTCCTCTATATGGCAGAGGGAAGGCGCCAACCGACCCAAGATCAAAACCTGTTCCGGGCGTTGAAATCCCCAACCGACCTGCGGGCCAGAGACCTGAGACAGCTCCACTTCCAGATGGCAATAACTTGTCTGATCTTTTCTTAGGACTCATGGGAGGGTTCGCACCAATTGCATCTGCTACTTTTAATAACTTTGGAATGTCTGCTGGTTTTGGCGGGATATTCTCTCCTTTTTTCAGTGTCCAGTTTCACGGTTTTTCCAGTGCAAGTGGCTATGGTGGGTCATCAGGATATCATTATGGAAATACTGGTACATTTCATGAGAATGAAGGCAGATTTAATACAGAGACCAGTCAAGCTGCTCGGGCAGATGATGAGAATTTGAAGAAGATTCTTTTGGTCATCCTTCTTTTTGTACTTTTTGCTTTTCTAACAATGTAGAAGAATTATGCTCCTAATCTTTTTGTGCTGAGGAACTTGAAGAAGATTCTTGTCTTGCAAAATATTGGTCTTTGTGATTACCTGCGTGTGGTTGATTTTTGGATGCTCTGTAAATTAATGTTACACCTTGAGTGGGTTTTTGTTTGGAATGGACAAATTGGTTGTTTGATGTAGATAACTTTATTCTTTCTATATTGTATTCCTTTTGAATTCTGGATGCAGCTGCCTCTCTAAATCAGGGTATTTTGGTTGATGCCCTATTGTACATTCAGGTTGTATATAGGCATCAAGAGTACAGCAAGAAGATGACATTCTGATGAAGATCGTATCCATAATTCACATGCATGATGTTAAGAGCTTTAGTATTCTTCTGCTACATGCGAGCTCAAGAACTAGAAAAGAAAGCTTCTGCGACGGCCGTTCAGCAGTTGCTTTCCCCTCCAGATTTTTCTTACACAATGTTATCATGGTTTTGTATAGTAGCATTAACCATGAGAACTGGGGTTTGAAATTTGAATTCTGTTCTCTTCGTTTTCTCGCTTTCTTGAGCCCACCAAAAGTTGAAAATGGACCAGCACATTGAGTTAATTGTACATTTATGTCGATCAATTGTTTACACTTTGACTGAAACAACCATCTGACGTTGCCAACTACTTTTATGTATATAATAGCTACACCACCTGCCGACGTTTCTCCTTGTTCTTAACCTATCTGTGCTCTCGGGTTGCTTGCTTCTTGCTGTGCTAAAAGCAATTTGTTCTGCCTTTGTGGTCCAAACATCACAAAGGAGAAGAAAAGTAAAACATCAGTATCTCAAGATTATTGAGCTGTCAATTCATCGAAGCAGATCAAAATGAAAAATAAGCAATTTCGTTGCATCATATTTGCGACACAATACAAGTATTTGGATCAACTAATATCTTGTACACGTATCCTTACATCCAAGAACCGACTCTGAAATATGGCAAATGGACAACTGAAGTGAGCTACATCCAAGAACTGACTATGAAATATGATAAGGGGACAACGGAATTTGAGCTAGTTTACGTCTGCGCTTTGCCATGGATTGAGGGGTGATTTAATAATTTTTCTTGGAAGCATTTTTATGAATGACCATGTTATGATACGTGCGTTACTGTATATATGGACCCTTAATAATTGGGGGATCCTCCACCTTTTTAGCTAGCAAGACACAAGTTTGGGAGCTGAACATGTGAGATTGCACATGCAGAATTATTGGAAAAATAAATCAAATCGACCATACATTTATTGGCCTCAATTCCCTTGCATATGTATATATATTGATTAATACTATGATAAGTTAACTTCTTTCAAGTTTATGGCTCTACATATGTCGCGTTTCTAAAATTGAAGACAACTTATTAATCAAGACAATTGTACGAAGGTGCAAGTCCTTGATACAAAAACATTGTCTGAATTACAACACAGCAGCATAATTTAAATTTTTGTTAATGGAGAATGGATGTATCTTTCTTCAGATGGAAATATATAGCACATATATCTGCACGTTAATTACAACATCTTTCTTCAATTATAAGAAGCGTTTCTTGGCAATGCGTCGTGTAATGTCTATAACTGTCCAGACAGTGCAAACAAACCGTAAAAGTAGTTTATCTTACCTGGTAAATCTTCCTTAGATTCATCAAAGTACGTCTGATTTTTTTTTGTTTTTTAAAAAAACAAGTACAGGTGAGCGGAGCATCTTCTTTATGGAGTATGCCCATTAATTATTTTCTTCTTTCTTCTTCATCTTAGCAATGAATTAAAGTGTATGCTTTCTCACATGGCTAAAAAGAAAAACACGTCACTAATCACATCACTTTTCCATTTGGTTCTTGAGTTGCTGTCCATTTTCAAGAAAATTGATCGACCCTAATTTCAACAGGAAGTGGTGCATGTGTTGGCCCACGAGTTCCCCTTTGGTGGGTATGTGGCAATTTAGGTTTGGCAGTTACCCATATGCAATTAAAGTAGAAGAATTGTATATATATTTATGAGAGATATATATAAGGTGCAGTAGCGTAGATTGTGGATCAAATGGACAAGGAAAAAAGTGAAATTTGAAGGTTATTTAATTTCCCAGCAGTCAAGTAGGTCTCTCCGCATTTAATTTTCATACGGAATATCAGGAATAGTATTCCAGATGTGGAGAAATTTTATTCATGTTTGGATTTTGCAGAGGAGTGGGTGGCAATGCCATGATCATTTCAATTTCTGCTCAACCCTCTTTATTTTTCTTTGGAAATGCTGGATTTTTTTGGAGCTCAAGTCCAAGAAAATCCCCCAATTTCGCTTTTCAAGCCGTCTGGTGATTCTGAGAAAATCTTAATATAGTAAATTTTTTGAGATTACAGTTGTGTAATTAAGTCAAATCTAAGTACATCACAAGAGAGGTGTAGCTATATCTATTATACGAGTTCTATTGGATCTTGTGAAGGAAAAAATTCTTACAAAATCAAGTTTAATTCAACCAAACCAATCACATAACATGTGCAATATATTTTTCATGTAATTTGGCCAAACCCAATTCAAATTAAAATTTTTCGGAAATGGTAATTAGGTCAAGTTACATATACTGAAGTTACTTTGAAGTAAATAAAGAATCAATCTTTGTAAAAGGTAGAGAAGCTGAGACGTGGATGGCTCAACCAAAGACTGTTGAGCCATTGATAAAGACTATTTCTCAGGTCCGGATGCAAAAGGGTCCCGCCAAGAAGAACGTGCTGGCTGCGCTTCTGCCGCTAGATATAAACATTTAGGGGCCACGATTCACCCCTTTATAAGCTGGTGAAAAATAATGCTATTTGCTCCAAGAAATCCTCCTTTAAGACCTTTTGATTCACTCATATAATACATTCTAAGCTTTCATCTCTGGTTCCATAAATTGGAACTGTGTGTGTGTGTGTGTGAGAGAGAGAGAGAGAGGGGATATCTAGACGTCTATTTCTAGACACCTCTCTTTCTTGTTTTTTCTTATGAAAATTTGGTGCTGTTCTTGCCCGCATCCAAGCTATGCCATCAAGTTTTGCACTTTCAACAATCTTCATCACCATCATCATCTCCATTGCAGTAACAAATGCCACTCCCCTCCATTTCAGGGAAGCCCCAAAGTTCTATAACTCCGCCAACTGCCCTTCTATTACTTCTCCATCTTCCCCCGCCGACGGTACCACCAACTCAACCTTTTGCTTTAATAGCAATGCCATAAACGTGGCAATGACCCTCGACGCCGCCTACCTCCGCGGCTCAATGGCTGCCATTCTCTCCGTCCTCCAGCATTCCTCCTGCCCCGAGAACATAATCTTTCACTTTGTCGCTTCCTCCTCTGCCAACTCCTCCGACCTTCACCGCACCATTTCAACCTCATTCCCTTATCTTCAGTTCAAGATATATCCTTTCGACGACTCAGCCGCCGCAGGCCTCATCTCAACCTCCATCAGGGCAGCCCTCGACTGCCCGCTCAACTACGCGCGCAACTACCTCGCCGATCTCATCCCATCATGCATTCGAAAGATCGTTTACCTCGACTCAGACCTCGTACTCGTCGACGACATCGCGAAGCTCGCCGCAACCCCTCTGACCAACGACGCCGTATTAGCTGCGCCGGAATATTGCAACGCCAACTTCACCTCCTACTTCACGCCGACGTTCTGGTCGAACCCTTCTCTTTCCTTGACTTTCGCGGACAGGAAAGCTTGTTACTTCAACACGGGAGTTATGGTGATTGACCTTGAGAGATGGAGGGCTGGAGATTATACAACAAAGATTGTGGAATGGATGGAGCTTCAGAAGAGGATGAGGATTTACGAGCTGGGTTCTTTGCCGCCTTTCTTACTCGTCTTCGCCGGTAATATAGCTCCGGTGGATCACCGGTGGAATCAGCACGGCCTAGGGGGGGATAACTTCCGGGGGCTTTGCCGTGATTTGCACCCGGGTCCAGTGAGCCTATTACATTGGAGTGGAAAGGGTAAGCCGTGGGCCCGGCTCGACGCGAACCGGCCTTGCCCGCTGGATGCTTTGTGGGCACCTTATGATTTGTTAAGAACGCCATACATTCTTGACTCTTGAGGTATGAATTCCCTTCCTTTCTTGATTGTTTTGTGGTTGTTCTCAATTTTAAAAAATATCATTTATGAATCAGATATGTGGCGCCTTAATTTGGTCTCTACTATAATTTTAGCAACCGACATAAAATCATCTGAATCATACAAACTAATGTTGCAAAACTTATAGTCTTAAAATTGAGTAATTCCTAGGAGGTCCAATACTCCTCAGCCCTCCTAAAAAGTACCCTGAAATCATCAATGATATAAGTGTTTGATATGTTTGTTGCTCAACACCAAAAAAGTTAGGACATAACCTAACTTGCGAGGGTCAGATTGGCACTATTGCTGCCCTCCTTTTTGTCTATAGAAAAAACCCTAAGATCAAGTCCGAAATTACTCTTGTAGTTCAAACATTGAAAGACATTGATTAGGTATTATTTAATAGATTTTTCTTGATTTTTCAGGAGTTGAGCAAGATGGATGAACATGACACAAAGAGAGATCAGAGATCGTCTGAGAATTGTGATCCTACTCTTTTTCGTGTGAATTATAGATATATAGCAGTTGCATATAAATGTTTCAACTCAAACATGGTACGTAGAGGTGAGTAAGAATTGTTTGTACATTATATATATATATATATATATAGCTACAGACAAATTTTACAATCTTACTCCAGGCCATGTATATGTAGCTGAGAAACAGTTGAGATTACGTACTACATGCGATATACGAAGAACATATATCATATTCATACATAAACCTATCTTCTTACACCTCAGTAGTTTATCCGTCTAGACCTTGCACTCATTAATCATTAACCCCCTAACCTCGCAATTTAAGTTGAAGTGTTTGGGGCAAAAAGGGCTTTCAACTATGATGTTGCCTTTTGTAGATTAGAATCTATATATGGTAGACACTGTGTGAATTAATATTTTAGTGTTTTTGTACTTTAACTTTTAGGACAGTATTTTGGTTTTATATTTTTTTTAAATATCATAATTTCATACATTTTTGTCGGAGTTCACCCTTCTTACCGAAAAATACATGTGCCTTTTACGTGATATTTTAAAATTACGGCTTCTTTTCTTATTGGCACATTTCTGTCAATATTTTTGTTCTTTAATTTTTTAGAATAACGTTTTGGTCTTGCGTTTTTTCTTTCTTTTTTTAATTTTGTGATTTTAATCATTTTTTCCCTAGAATTCATCCTTCTTGTACATAGAGATGAACTTCTACATACAAAAAGATTGAAATTGGAAAAATTAAAAAGATGTAAAACTAAAATATTATCATAAAAAGTTAAATAACGAAAATATCAAATTACCTAAATTACGGGACAAAAAATACACACCCAAGGTAAAATCGTAATCATTGATTAAAATGCTTTTGAATTATCTGCTTTCTACTCTAAGCATCAAGTTTCTTTAATGTTTGATTAATAATATTGTATGGTGCAATATTTGTTTTGAATGTTTGACCTAATTGACACCTTTTTTCTTTAGTTATCAATCATGGCCAAAGTAGCCGCTTTTCATGCTCTCGCGCTAATTGTGTTAGAATTTAAGTGAAAAAAGCTAATTACTCCCGATTCGTTATCTTCTACTCCTACTTCTTTGGGACCTTTAGTTTACTATACAAATTGATCGTCGGTCACATTTTAGTGTCACTTATGGGTTGTCCTCACATCAATATGGCTTTGATATATATATATATCTTTTGAAAATTAAGAAAATATTATTAAATTAAATTTGGGAAAAAGTATTATTTTAGTTCGCTAAGTATGTCTAATTTTAATTTTAGTCCGATAACTATGTCCATTTTTGTTTAGGTCCAATATCTTACGAAATTGCTTACTTTTAGTCATCTGTCAAATTTTTGTATAATTTTACCCCTATGAGTGCATATGAACTAAAACTGTCTTTCAAAAGTTGTATAGGGGTAAAATTGTCCAAAAATCTACCAGAGGACTAAAAGTAAGCAATTTCGTAAGTTACTTGACCTAAACAAAAATGAACATAATTATCGAACCAAAATTAAAATTAGGCATATACTTAGAGGACTAAAATAATACTTTTCCCTTAAATTTATAATTTTAAAATAATTATGATATATATTATACACACATTGGTGCGATATATGCATTGTATAACACTAAAATGAGATATTTGTAAAAGGAAAAAAATCTTTCAGGAAGAGAGAAATTGTTTAAAGGAAAAAAAAATACTAAGCTTGTAAATTAAAAACTCATATTTTCACTGGAACATTGAAGAACGGAAAACCTAACGCATGATGGGATGTCTTAAGTATCCTACAAAGAAGACTTTTGTATGTGTTGTACTGAAATATCAGGGCAGGGTTTTTAAAATAAATCTGGTTAAATACAAGATACGATCTGATTCTATCAGCTGTGAAACTTACAAAATAAATTAGCGTCAGAGTCATATAGAAAAAATCTTAATTATAGCACTTATATTTATGTTATGAGGTCGTAAGATAAATATTATAAGTGAAGGTTGTAAGAATATTTTGGGTTACAAAAGTTGTACCTAAAGTATGTGGGGGGACTATTTATAGGTTTTTATTTTTTTCTAATTGTATGATTTAACATAATTCATAGGCACCAAATTGATTGGATTGTCACAATGAATCTGTATATATTGGGGTTTTGGATATCCAAGACCGGATCCTATAAAACTTGAATTAGTGAATGGATTTGGAATTTTTTTGAAAAATTATAATTATACTGGATGTAGGTCTTGATACGATTATCATAAGATGTACCCCACACGAATATATATCGTTAAAAAAATGAGAAATTTTATTTACGATATATGTTTTAAAGCTCTATCTCAATAAATTATGATAATTTATGGATAATCATATGACTCATGAGTTTATAGAAAGCAAAGTAAAAAAAATTTCAATCTTATATCAGTCCTTAAATTATAGAAACTATATATATAAAAGTAATTAGGAGTTATAGCATGCATGTTGAAGTATTAGAAGGCAGGAAAATCTTTATACAAATTAATCACATCAAATTAAGTTAACAGTGTGTAATGATTTAAATGTTTGTTGAAAATTCTTGTGTAAAAGGAATTAAATAATAGAAGTCAATAATTAAATAAATGAAAAAGGTAGAGTAGAAAAAGTGTCGGTGGGTTGGGGTGGGCAAATATGAGAAGAGATAACCCTTTGCCATGAGCACCAACCAGCACATGCCCTGGAACAATATTAGGCTGTATAAGTGTAAATGGATTCCATGGTTCACACGCAAACTCTCTCTCTCTCTCTCTCTCTCTCTCTCTCTCTCTCTCTCTCTCTCTCTCTCTCTCTTCTTGTTTCTTGTTTCTTGTCAAAATAATCTCATGTTCTATCAACGATGTGGGGCTTCCTAAAAATTGATGACCGATCGATTTAAGTAATTAACAATTTATTTGTTTGACTTTTTGCACAAAGATGAAATAATTTGTAGGTGTTATTAAGACAATCTCTCCTTCTCTTAGTACATTGGGAATTAGGTGAAGAAATCAGTTCTCAGGGATCGATGGGGAGAGACAAAGAAACTCATTAATTAATAAGGTCAAAACCGAGAATCTAGTGTTAAAAACAGAGGGTCACTCTATCTGGGTAATGATGATCACGTTAAATCTTCTCTAACATAATTACACGCATTTCATGATTATTAATGCATCACCTTCCTCCTACTCCTACCTCCATACTTGTTATTTTCTCAGTTTCCCACCTTTGTGCTGTTTTGAACGCGTCTTTTTTTCACACAAAAATCTATACAAGAACAGTTATTTTCCTTCAAAAGTGAAAGAAAAACGATGAGGAAAGTGAATCCTCGTAATCGGACATATAACCTTGCAAGTACAAGAATTCCCTGAATCAGAAATGAGGCCTGGGCCTCAGGAGTGTTGTAGCAGAAATATGACATTCTCACAGGGAATTTCTAGCTTATTTGACATTAAAGTTGGCCTAGTCCAAGTTTGTTGGGCTATTTTCTACACCGAAACGGCCTAAATATTAAGGCCCATTTCATTCCAGGCAATATCCAATGCCAAAACTCATAATTCCCTCTTGTCCAACAAATTGTAACATTGTACAAAATTGCAGCTCGTACTGAAACAAACAAGAACTAAGAAAGAAAAGGAATGCATAGTCGAGTTACAGAATCCTGTATTCTTCTTTGTTTACGACAAATACGTAGTTTCATTTCTTTGCTTAATGTAGTCCGCATCATATTCTTGTCTGCTGCCGCGACTTCCCTTGTGAAAGTACCTGTAATACACATACTGCAATATTATCTGTCATTACCAGTTAAGGTTCTTTCTTGTACTTTTGTCCTTCCACTCCGTCTAAGATTGAATTATGTAAGAGTTAAGTCAAAGGATACGAATAAGTCCAGCAGTACACAGCCCATAGCATCGAGCAGCCATGGCATGTTGGCTTTAATTTTATCCCATGCAGTTGATCTTACAAGAATGCTGCATATGACAAGCTTTATCAGTATCATTTTTATCATTGATCGATTCTAAGCATTCTTAGATCGAAGATGTACCTGGCGACGTAAGTAGCATTGGCAGCAAGTGCAAAGATGAACATGAGAGGATTCAATCCCTGTACAAGTTAAGACAGACGGACAAAATCATCACGTTAATGCACACAAAGAAGAACTAATCTTCAATGAATTTCAGAGAAAACAATGATTTATATGACAATTGAGAAATACCTCTACATTTCCTCTTCTGATCTGGTCATTAGGAAACAAACACATCAGTCCAAGAAATGTTTAAGGATATCCATGTTTAGCAAGAATTAGCACTTACATTTAACCATATCTGAGGTAGTCTTCCACCCATGTATATAGCAGCCATCATCCACCCTAACCACTGGCCATACACACTTTCTGATCCATGTTCCTGACACGAAAACGAGTCACATAAATCTCAACCCAAATGGAGTTAATCAAAGTCTAATTTGTTTGTTCATTTGATTATTTCTCCATCTTACTTGCAGCAGTTTCCTTCCAGTCAATCCGACATATGCTTGCATCAAAGCTTTTGTTTCTCGAGGCATGTTGATCGATGTTGCCAAAAATGCTCCGTATCCTGCCTGAGGACCGTACTGTGTGAGTAATAACATAAGTTGGAATCCCGGAGTGATGTTATTCTTTACTAGTTTATTTTTATTAATTCGATATTAGAGTGATTTAGAGCAAAGTAAAGGGATGAAGATTCTTGTCACTTAAGCCTAATCTCTTTCAACTTGTGACTAATGCATTAAAATGTCATCAGGCATTATCTACTACATACAAGACTCGCACTTTTAATCCACCAAAGAAGTGGACCAACTATTCAACATTTGTATAGGGAGCACTATGAACAAGTGGCAACTAAAGTCCAAATTATTGTATTAACATTTTGAACTTATCCAGGTTTGGTTAATATTCATGCACCAAGCTACAAGATTTCAGGAACACTCACTGATCGGGGGATTGGTTTAGGTTTGCTAACACTTTGCCTGGATGGAGTTGGATTGTCCTCATCATCAGATGACGAGTTGTTGTCGATTCCAACGGCTGAAGGACCACTCTTTACGGGCCAAAGATAAGACTGAATAGGGGGAGTCGTGCTCCCAGCCATTGATCTTGCTGAGCTGCAGAATTTTTGTTATTAAATCTATGGTCAGGAAACAAGTAGTGACAACAATGGCAAACATAATAGAGTTGAGTGAGAGGTATTGACAGACGTGTAATAATAGGCTTCCCTCCTGGATGTTGCTCTTCGAGTGCCATTGGGTATGGGGATGGCAGAATCAATTGGTTGTGGTGTCTTCAGAGGTTTCTTCAGATCTTCAACCTTTAAAACATAACATCATTTCGCCATTTGTTAGCTGAATGTAAATGTCTGAATCTACTACAAGGGAACGGACCAAGTACAAATGTTCCTGTGCGATAAAAACTTAATTAAATACCTCTTGGTCTGATTCTTTCTCCTCGCCATTCCGCCATTTGCGGACGTAATCATAGTATATGCTCTGTAGAACTAGTACCACTGTGGTGGTCGTGTAGAGCTGCTCCATTGAAAAAGAAGCATACATAGACATAGGAAAAGGTGCCATTTCTCAGACATTATTCAGCATACTTATCAGATGATACCCGAATTCTATTTGTTTTCTGAAGATTCTAACAGCAAATTGAAAGAACGATCTTACCACTGCCGTGTAGAACTGAGTTGGCAACTGCATCAGCCAAAGCAGAAGAAAATAAATAAAACGAGAAACAGGAGAAAACCATTATCCATTACTAGATAATTCTATGACACCGAAACTTCTGCAGTAACATTAATCCAAAACAGGGCAAGAATCAGAACTCACCGTCGCAGGTTCAAGAAGACAGCCCACTAAGTTGAATATGTCACTGCAAAATTTACAACCAAAAAGGAAACATCATATAACAGCCCAAAATCAAAATAGAAAAGACAAGTTCAGAAAACGGACATACACAAATATAACATATGAAACACCAAACTCAAAATCAGTCGCCCATTCGAAAAAAGAAGAGATTTTTAAAGAAAAGAAAACGAACCCGGCAATCCAAGTGAGAAGGAACAAAAGGGAAATGCCATGGCCGGACTTTGTTCTGAAGTTGGTAATGATTTGTGGGATTTCAGCAACTCCCCAACACACAAGACTTACCAACCCAAAACCGAAAGACAATTCATCCTTCACATTGCAAAGACAGTCTTTGAAGTACTTGTCCGCCCAACCGATGCATGGCTTTTGCTCCTTTACGCAATAAGACAGCGAATTCTGCAGAACAGGCTTCATCGATGATTTGTGTGTATATGTTAGGTGGTGTGTGTGGAAAAGTGAAAATTTAAACAGCAGGTTTCGAGGGAGGAGAGGATTTGTTCATTTGGAGGTGTAACAGAGGGCAAGCCAAGAGGACCACTGAGTCAGAAGGACAAACTTTTATACTTGCTGGATTTTCCTTTTTTTTCCTCTGTGTGCGATAAATATTACAAATATTTACTTGTCTTTAACAGAATATTTTATAACAAATATATGTAACAGGTACAGGTTTTGATTCAGAACAAATCCCATTCGAATTATTGTGCGTTATTTTCAAAGAAGAGCTATACATCTCTGGACGACAAACCCCCCCTCACGTTAGCATGTGTCCAGATTCTTGAATGTTTTGTCTTATGCCTCCTCACGCCCTCCTATGTTCTACAGCCCACCATTTCTTTATTACTTACCATTTTCGATCTCACAATAAAAGACATGGTATATTCATTTCCCTTTCTGGAAATTTACATGAGATTTTTCCTCCTGTCGACCCCACAAAATTTAAACTATTAAAGTGATACACCATTAGCAACTCCGAAGCTAGAAATTCATTTGGTTGGATCCAGAGTGCACCACGATAAGCATGTAAGATGACATAATTGGTATGAAAGGGCAAGATTAAGAAATAATTTATGTACAAAACTTGAAGAGAGGCCTTGCGGAAAACAGCAGCGGCAGAAAATGGAAAGTCGGGAACAGTCCAAAAGACTGATGGGCAATAAAGGCTCCAGAAAAAAGGCTGTAAAGGCGAAGCAAAAATTGCATGCCATATTAAAATACTACTACTACTCTACTGCTGAATTGAAATATAGATATATAATAGTTGACAAGTGGAAGACAAAGGAGCGAGCGGAAGAAAGGTGGCGAAAAAAGCGACGACGGCGCGCTGCGTACAGGTAGGGACGCGTGTCCGAATGAATGCCACAGCTTCATCATACCTATCGTCGGACTCCATCTTCATCATCATCATCATGCTTATCTTCTTCTTCAGGAATTTATAGCATTATCTTCAAACCCCCTTCTTTCTCTTTTGTCCACTCAGAACATTATGTGGGTTTCTGTTTGCACGCCAATTAGTTTGGGGCTACGACTCACTATTCTTTCCATCATTATTCATCACCAGTCACCATGCAACCTTGTCTTCAACTAAACAGTTTGTCCCTAGACAGGCTCCTCCCTCCACCCATCCTATTTGCTTTATAATTTTATGACAAATTTAATGTAGTTATTGTTAGGTCACTGTTATTTTGGGTGATAGGATATACTAATTGTGATTGAAATTGTGATAATGCTATAATTGATTGTATTGTTGAAAATTGGATTATCAAAGTACTACTCTCTATGCAACATACTGAAATTGATTCCACCAAAAATCCAAACCTCCGCCGCCGCAGAAGAAGAGATTTTTCTTTTTTGTTCTATAAACTATTGAACAGCAAAGTAGAGCATAGCAAATCCAAGGAAAATTTTTTATCTAGTTTTTGTCAAAACAACCACATTCACCAGCTCGGTTGTCATTGGCGTCTCGAGTTTCTGAGATTGTGTTTCTTTCTTCAAGAAATCTCCTTCATCAATATGGGTTTATTTCTTATTTTATGTACAACTGGACAATCAAATCATTGAAGCCCAAAATTCGAATTCAATTTTTAATTAAATTAAAGTTTGATGGGCACATTAATATTCTACCTCAAATATGAATTTCAATTGTTATTATTTTCGAGTCCTCTGAAATTCTTATTTATACCTGATTTCTTTCCATTAGAAATTGAACATAAAATGCAGATGTCAACAAAGAAAAACTATAGAAACATTTAATTTTACTACTCATTTAATATTCTCGTGTATATGTTTGTTAATATAAGGGGATAAAAATAATGCTCTTTTGTAGTGCTCTTTTAATTAAATTATTTTTAGTTGAAATTATTAGATCATTTCTTTTAATTATGCACTTATTTATTTCCCTGAAAAATGATTAAAAAACAAAATAGTTATTAATCTCATATGAACTCAATTGTACACTTCTAGTCTTTGTTCTGGTTTTTTTTTTCCCCCCATTACATGTAAAACATTATTTATACAAAATAATATCAATGTTTGGTATACCAATTTAACACTTTAATGAGTTCCTGAGTAAAGCTATTTTTGTCTGCGTGAAAAAAGGTTAAGAAATATAAATGTTTGATGTTTGGTACTTTTTAAATCAGGCCCAATCTCCGATACAATTGTATATGATTAGAAATTTTGGTTGATACACAAACACACACACACACACAAGGGCATCATTATCGTTGACTTTAAACTAATTAACTAATTAATTGTCCTACAAATTGCTAATTAAATAATTAATTGAAGTGTTTTGTTTAACTCAAACATAAACTAATATTAAATTAGTCCCCATCTCCGACACAACCTACAATTATGATTAGAACTAGCGTGTCATTTCAGAAAATTTTTATGTAATTTTTTTCATTTCGAAAAATATATTTTTATGTAATTTTTGAAAATAATAATTTCTAAAAAGTAATTTCAAAAGTATGAATTGAAAAAATAATATTAGGAATGTAAATAAAGTAAAGTTCTCTTCGCATTAAATAAAAATAATTAGAATGCAATGTAAGATTTTAATTAAATTATAAACTAAAATCGATATATAATGTGCACTAAAAATATATGTGTGGGGTATTGGAATTTATATATATATTAGAATAAATATTCTCAACATTAGAAAATATAATAAATTATTGGGGATGTAATTTAAATATGTCAAATGCATTAAAAATTATAACATATATCATTAATGCATATTTACCAAATAGAGAATTTTTATAACTATTTTTTTTTTAAAATTTTAAAAAATTAGGATTGAGTCAAAATTGCTCAATTTTGGTCTAAACACTTCCTTCAAATATATATATATATATATATATATAAAGAAAAGAAAAGATCAATAATAACTTCAAATAATTAAGCAGAAACACACACACACAACGATTTGGTATTCTTATTTTTTCATTTTAATACACAATTATTTTTTTTAAAAAAAAAAGAAAAGAAAAGGTTGGAGGTGATTAATTATAGAATTGTACAAGAAATGTGATGTAGAAGGAAGCCTACTCGGTTTGACCCTAGACGACATAACATTCCGCGTAATTACCAATTTAATAAGGCTTGATTTGCCTAACTCAGCCCCTAATTATGTAATTATTAAATAAATAAAAAAATAAAAATTGAACCGTTAAGTCCAATCTTCCACGCAAATGTATCGATCTGCATGTCATCCACCTCTGTGTTCTTCATGTTAATGTGTGTCTTATGTTCTATATACTCTCTCTCTCTCTCTCTCTCTCTCTCTCTCTCTCTCTCTCTCTCTCTCTCTCTCTCTCTCTCTCCTAATTACATATGGTAGCTAGAGACATAAACACACACATACACACACGAGGTGTTGGTCTCTACATTCTTAATTATTCTAATACAGGATTAATTTCCCAACATAGGACATCGAAATTTCATGTTATGGACAAGGCACAACGACACACATACTCTGTACCAATTTCAAAAGACATGCAACTACATACATACACACACAAACAAATTAAATCCAAAATTTTTATCTAGGAAATGAGCATTGATCTTCGACGTGAAAATCATCAGCAAACAACTCCTTTCTTCCATGAAATCACGTAGAATTAGCAGCAACATTACACGAAAACAAGAAGGGTTTATTCAGAAAGTCCTGACTCTCAAAGTTTATAAATACCATACCACATCTCTCTCTCAAATGATCATACACACACAGAAAGAGAGACACAGAAAAACACAAATATATAGAAAGCTAGACGAAAGATTGAGATAGTGAAGATGAATGGAGGGAGCAGCAGCGGCAACAGCAATGGTAAGAAGGGAAGTGTTATTCCTAAAGAAAGAGAGCATGTTTCTACAATGGTGGGCAAGAAGATTACTGAGGTTGGAGAGAAAGCTGTCAAGTCTGCTGTTAATGCTGTCAAGAACCACAACAACAAGGGTAAAGTCAGTCCCTCATCATAAATACATAAGTGTATGCCTGTTATAATAATTGAAGTACCTTGTGAGTAAGTTGTAGGTGCGTACCATGTAGCAGATTACTGGGGTTGTAATGTGGGTAGTTTGTTCTGTTTGCAAGATATGTATATGCTGGGGTTAAACCTTGTGAGTTGTGGGTGTGTACCGCGTACCAGATTACTGGGGTTGTAATGTGGGTATTTTGTTTTGTTTGCAAGATACGTATGTGCTAGGGATTTTATCTTACCTACGACATGTAAGTTTATTGTATTTTCCAATAAATCTTTTCTTCTTTGTCAGTAATAACTATTAATCTATTGGACTTCTGTCATTCAACAGAAGCTAAATGGATATAATTGGGCATCAACGGTGAGTTTCTTTCCCCCCTCTTAAGAACAATTGCAGACAAGGCAGCGAAATTCTTCGAAACATTGGAGTATATCCAATTCAGCTTGTGCAACCAAGATTCTCAAATGATACTGTATTTTGACTCTCCTTGATCTGCTACCGTTTCAACAGCCAAAACTCGTAAAACAACTATAAAAAACCCGAATATGAGAAAAAGATTTTTTTTTTGCTCAACACTAATGAATTTCGCTCTATAGGAATTATGCAAAAAATGGAGCTTGGAGATTAGAGAAAAAAAATGACAAATAAAGACCAAAAAAGAAGGATAATTATAACAAAGAGGGAAACAAAAAGACTCCATACTCTCAAATTTCTACACTTTCTGTAGCCTGAGTATAATAATCAATTCAATCTCTAATTTCACCATTTCCTTCATTTTAACTGATATCGCAATAGGCTTGAGGCTCTTCGCCATCTTCAACATTTTCAACTTCCATAGAGTCTTCAGATCCCTCATCATCACTTTCATCCTCATCCTCGTATGTAACGGGTGTTTGCGGTGTATTCTCTCCTCCACTCCATCATCAATAGTCTGCACAAAATATTGATGTCCTGCTTCAATCTTCTATATCTATATATTACAAAAATATTAACAATTTCAGTATTGTGTACCCACCTCTGCACAAAGCAACTCCAAGCAACTGGATAGTTAGAGGGCATTCTATGAGCTGCACAGATGTTAAAAGATTGTTATTCTATCATTCACTGACAAATGTTGGGTTACATTCAATACAAAATTACACTGTATCATTTTCTGTTGTTGGCTATCCAAAAATATTTGTATTCTGATATCAAACACAAACAATCCTTAACCTACATTTCATTATGATAATAAAATTCCTGTCTGTATCCACCGAATTTTGTTTGAACAACTATTTATTAACAAATAATTAATATTCTCAACTTTAAAGTTTGGCAAAAAATTGATGAAGACTCATCACACTAATATCTGATTTCTTGCGTTGGTGCTATCTAGCTTTACATTGGTTCTTGGCATTAGCTAAATTCTTCTTGGCGTCTGCTTCGATCTCTCTGGTTTTCCTTTTCGAAGACTTATTCTTCTTTCCCATAATTTCTGCATTCAATCACATCGACGAAATTAGAGGTGGAAATCTACAAAACCTCCACAAAATTGAAGCCAGGAAAGGTAAAAAGACGAACCGTTGGCCAGGGGCAGATACGGCGGCGGAGAAGAGTTAGTTCCGAAGGAACGGCGTCGTCGTTTTCTCAAAACCGTGCTCTCTGTCAGCTTGTATAGTAAGTAAGAAAGCCACCATGGTTAAGGACGAGAGTCAAACCTAACTACCAGTGTGTGTAATTTTTTTTTCCTTTTTTTTGGATATAAAATTTAAAAATATTCCTTAAATCTTTTTATTAATTAATTTGTTTAATTATTATAAGTAAATATAAAAATTAAAATAAAACAAAAGATATAAGATATGAAAAATGTTAAAATGTTCTATAGAAAAAGTGAAGGGCAACAAAACGATTTTAAATAAGAGGCCAAAAAAAACAAAGTCCAAATTGCACTTACATCTCCTTCAAAAATTCTTATTTACAATCACTGAGAATTATTTAGGGGACTATTTATATAAAACAGTTACTAATTATCCAAAACCTAAATCAATTACTTTTAAGTTTTATCCCATCAGAGACAATAACATACCAAAACGGTACGCATATTATGTCACAAATTAATATTACATCAATACATATGGACCATATGTAGAGAATATATTAACTTAAATATATGAATAATTTTAATTTTATGCACAATTTTCTAGGTTAAATGCAGCATAATGGAAGCAGAATTTCCAAAAGAAGATCAAGATTAAACTCCCGTACTCTAACACTCAACAAAAGGGAGACGGTTTCTTTTGTAAAAAAGACAGAAGCATACAGGGGCAAGATGGAATCTACCACAAGGCTATAGAATATAAGACGGTTGAATTTCCCGGAACAAAGGAACATTACAATAAAAACTACACTGCAAAATTTAACGTGTCGTAAATATGAATTAGTGGATGATTCTCCCCTCATCTTCTTTTCACCTTCGATGATTTCCCTTTATTCAGGTGCAGATATTTGCTGATATCTTCTTCACCGTCGTCATCACCCCCCCTTCTCCTCTTCTTTCCTCCAGTTTCCTTAATTTTCTGCATAATAACACCAGCAATGAAACCAAATTACTGATACATATTCACCTGGAACACCACAGAGAGAAATGAAAGAACAACAGTTCGAATAGACGGGATCATCAACCTTAAAAGTAACAGATCTGTAATGTCACTGCAGTCAAATACGCGGAGACTGGCATTTAAACATATCATATAGTGACAGATTGATCTCAATTTGAAGAATAAGAATGGTGATACTTTGATAGATAGATTGACTTGAATAATAAGATACAATCTTAATTCTTTTGTAGAAATTCAACCATATGTATCTGTGCTATGTCATCTGCCGAACAGATCAATGATCCTCTCTCAAGCTCAAAGTTTTGACACGCCCAGGGCAAAACTCAGAGAAAGCTAGAAGAGCCCATTTATAATTCAACTAGACTCGGGTTTGCAGTTGATTCGATGTAGAGAAAAAACAACAGAAAATATATCGTTGTCAAGTGACCTATAAAATCTGGAAACCCATTTAATGGGAATCAGCAGAAAAGGATGAGAAGCCAAGAATGTGTTCTTAATATAATTTTGTAATCATTCCTAGCGTGGGCCTTTTGAAAAATTCCATAATCACACGACAGTTCATCATACAATTAAAATGTCATACATGATCCGTGAAAGAGAAAAATTACTGTTTTGTCCCTATAACCTGGTAGCCAGTCAGGGCGCATGTGTCATAAACATAGAATTGAACTGTATGCGTTAGATTGGACAAAAACCCAAGTCCAATCCATGAGTTGTTTCAGGTCTAATATATCACCAGTTGCAAGAATAAAAATGAAAGATCAGAACAAAGCTAAGCATTAAGCAATACATACCATTTGAGATATTCTTTTGGCTTCAGTCACACGTTCCAATAGTAACAAAACCTCTTCCTCCTCTGCAGGGTACTCAGGCAACTTTTTACCTGATAGAAACAATACGTCAGACTAGAGATTTTCACTTTGGTCGCTTTCCACCACAACTAGGGCATGTGCTTCTTACCTATAAGCTTCTCTATTTGTAAGTACCACTCCAACTCATACTGATTCACAATCGAAATTGCAACTCCAGACCGTCCAGCCCGAGCAGTTCTTCCTACCCGATGTATATAATCCTGCAGGTATTTCACAAAAGAATGGGTTATCACACTAGATATGTGATAGCCAGCATCAAGTAACTTTTCTTTTCACTTAATAGCCCAATCATATCTTTACCATGACATCAAATGACTTACTGAAAGTGAAACGAACGAGAACCAAAGAAAATGAGGACACATGATATATCAAGATCTAAAGAAAAGCCAAAGATAGGAACAAAGAACAGCTGTTCTAAGCACAGCCAAATATCACGAAAAAGAGTACACAGACATCACACTCTTGACAGACCCAACTGAGTTTCAGAACCTCAAAAGAGACAAGAAAATAACTATTTGATCATTCTATGAGGTGTGAATGATGCTGGAGTTTTTGCTCATTTAGCTACATCATATCCGCAGATTGGTTACAGACATTCACTTGATTCATTATCTAATTGTAGTCTCCCCAGCTTAGGACTCCTTGCCCTATAGTAATAATTTATTTATATCCCTAAATTGCTCACACATGTACAGGTGTAATACTACCCAAAAGCAGAGATCAATGCTCTAACCACCTAAAGGACGACCGATGACATGTATGAAATGCACACTATAAGAATCAGAAGGTGATTGAAGAAATAGAAGAAGAGAGAGATTCAGACTTGCAAATAATGGCTGTTAAAGAGAGACGAGAGCTCAGAATGAGAGACAAGCTCGGATTAACCTTTGAGTTGGTGGGAATATCATAATTAATAACCATATCTACTGATGGAATATCAAGCCCTCTACTGGCAACGTCAGTGCAGATAAGAATGTTGCACTCTCCAGCCTTGAATTTATTCAATGCTCCAAGCCGTTTCGACTGCAGAAGAATGATGAGATCATTTTGGAAATTAGATGTATAATTAGAAGTGTGTCACAAGTATTCCAGACATTCATCTTAAATGTTACCTGGGTCATATGACCATTAATTGGAATGGCTCTAAAACCAAGGTTCCGGAGAATGTAAGCCAAAAGGGTAGTTGCATCACATGTTCGAGTGAAAACCATAGATGTACTTCCTGACATCTCAGTCAAAATATACACAAGATAACACTCCTGGAGCAAAGAAAGAAAGGTAAAAAAAGAATCAAAATGGAAGAACCATAACATAAAAAATTTAGCAAGGTACAAATTGACAACTCTGTATTCATCTAGTACAACTGTAACAACCCCCATTTCTTTCACGAAAAAAGTAGATATAGTCTTCCTCTTACACCTTCCTCAGGACTAACCATTCCTTTGTACAAGTAAGCACATTTTAAGTTGTTCAATTTACAAATCAGCATAGGATGTAGCATACACTACTGCTTTCCTACTTCGTTTCCTTCTCTCAGCCACTTAAAGCTAAAACTCAGTTCGGACACATAACTGCCATAACTAACAAATCTAATACACTTATCAGACTCTTTTTCAGATGCTAAGGCATATGATAGAGACAGATTTGCAGTCTGTACATCATTCCAAAGAATACCACAGAGGTACTTTTAATGTACAGACCTTGTACTTTGCAGGAACAAAGCGATACTGTTGCTTCAGCGTATCAACAGTGGAATATTTGGAAGCAGCTTCAATCTGTCGGCAAATAAGGGAAGGTAAGAAAAAAGTAACAGAGATACATAAAAGAAATACAAGGAAAAGACTGGAACCGCAATACCTTCACAGGATTTTTCAGACAAGCTCTTTGCAGCTTTTTCACCTGTAACGTTGATAGTGCCACCCATTTATAGAAACAAATAGATATACAAAATATTTTGTGGAATGAGCAATCATGCAACTGCAAACAGAGGGGTCAAGAACAAAACACTTGCCTATAGCTTCTGAATGTTGCTACAATCATATAGTAATGCATAATATTTACCATAGACAACTACTTCTTCACATACCTTTTTAGTCATGGTTGCAGAAAATAAATATGTTCTCCTGTCGCGAGGAATAACATTCAATAGTTCATCAATTGCTTTCTCAAAATCCTCGTTGAGCAACCTGTCTGCTTCATCTAGCACCTGCAAAAATAGTCATATATGGGGGCTAAATCACTATCTTTCCGTTTAATGGATGATAACTTAAGCATCAACTTCATCAGAGCAATCCTCCTCCATTCACAACAAATCAAGATCAACAATCACCAATCAAAACGTACCAAAGAATACAGCACTAACATGTAAGCCTGGTGTTTCTTTGATATAGTTGTCATTACCTTTTCAGATATCATAACAGAATCCAGATAGGTCCGTGAGACTCCTTAACATTTTAGACTTAAATATGCAACATAAAAGATTCATAAAATATTGGTAATACGACTATATTGACAGTCTGTGTATATCATATCATTCAGTCGGCAGATTTCTACCATATAGTGAAGCTGAAAGACAGGAGTAGATGCACGGATGAACAGGAGAACGAGTGATTTCAAGTTACAATCAGCACAAAATAAACTCTTACCAAGTATTTCAACGTACGTAAAGAGAACCCTTTGGTATTAGAAAGATGATCGATAAGACGACCAGGTGTAGCCACCTAAAAGATGCAGGACAAAATAATTATTCCAAATGGTCAAAGCAAAGTGGCTTAGAAAATCCTAAAATTATCAGAAAATCCATCCTCTATACTTCTTTTTTCCCCTAGCAGATAAGAAATTTTCAAATTACTATTCTGCTTTCTTAAAACGATACATAACGAAACTCAATAATGCAGTAAAACACAAACTCACAACAATGTGCGGCCGCTTTCCTAGGGCAATACTCTGCTGCACTTGGTCCACCCCTCCCACAAGCTGCAATAAGAACATTCCCATCAACTCAATTTAATCAACAAAACACTAAATACACTAGCAACAACTAAAAGAGAGATTTTCGTATATTATTTACCACTGCGCACTTGACACCAATGCCGGACCCCAAGGCTTCGAACTGCTCGGCAATTTGAATGGCGAGTTCACGGGTGGGCGACAGCACGCAGGCGAAAAACGCCTGCGGAGTTTCGAGGAGCGATTGCAGAATCGGAATTGCAAAGGCGCCGGTTTTGCCCGACCCTGTTTGGGCGAGTCCGATTATATCTTTCCCCTCCAGAGCCATAGGTATGGCTTCCACCTGTATTTTTGTAGGATTTTTCCAGCCGAGATTGTCGCAAGCCTCTGCCAATTGTTCGTTTACTCCCAAGTCTCTGAATGACTTCTCTTCTGTCTCTTGTGCCATGGCAACGGACGATTGATTGGAAACGAAATTAAGGACAAGATTCAGAGTGCGCGGCTGACTGATCGCAGTCGATGGAGAGAATGGGGTTAGGGTTTTAGGGCGGGAGTTTACTTTTTTATGTGAGAAAGAATTGGTAACAGTGGCAACTTCTGCAACTTTCATATATACATATTTTGAAATTACCTTAGTAGATCAAATTAATTTTCTATAATTATACAAGTGTTTTTATTTTATATAATTAATTTTGATTTTTTTTTTCTGCCCCCTATAAAATTAGGCTGCTAGGTCTAATAACTAAATCTACCTCCCCCATTTCATGAACTAAATATGGACTTAGGTTTACTTATCCTTATCAAAACGTTATAAACCACTATTTTCCGTTAATATACAGTAATTTTAGCAAGAAATATGTGAATCCATAGTTCTTGTAATTTTAGAAGGCAAATCTATTATTTTGTCAGCAAGTGAATGGCTCCAGAATCAAGTAATCAATGAATTGCAGGATCACCAAAGGTAATCCATGTATATTTGTACTACATATTCTTCATTTTTTCAGTCTGTACATTTTTTAATATTTTTTTTTTTTTACTTATCTAATTTTCCACTCACCCATTGTTTTTTATTATGTTTTTTTTTATAAAAAAATTCACGCATTTTTTGTCATTATTTTTTTATGAATTTAATATCAATTTATTATTTTATATATATTTTATTTAAAAATTTGTACGCACATAAAGTGTGCCACAAATTACTAATTATATATATATATATAAAAAAAGCACCCTTTTAGCATCTAATTTATTCTTAGGAATAATTACACTCACTCTCCTAAGATTTAGTGTAATTCCACATAAACTTATTGTGGTTTAAAAAATTACATCTAGCGTTCCTGAGGTTTGCTTCCATCTAACAAATAAGTTCCCCGTTAGTCATAATTTTATTAAATTTACTGATATTAACAAAAATTGAAAAAAAAAATCAATTTTCATTCAAATTTTTTGTTAATATCAACAAACTTGATAAATTTTAATTAAAATATGAAATTATTTATTAGATAAAAATAAATTTAAAAATATTTAATATAATTCTTTAAATAATAAAGAATTTATATACAATAACATCAAATGTTTAGGACAGTGGTCTGTCGGCCGCACATAATTTTCTTTGTTGTCGTAATAAGTGAGAAAGACATTACTAAATAGAACAAAAATGAAATAGTATCTCATTCTTGACCCCGGATATAAGTGTTGACAAAAACACTTTTGATAATTGAGTCATTCAACTCTGCAACTATCTTTATACTTAGTCGTCCATAGGCTCACCAACCTATTATTTATCTCCGTCGACTTCCAGCTACATTCGGGGAAGCTTCCTTTCACATACACCAACAAGAAAATGTCTTCCAACTCTTACATTCATTCCCCCCTGATTTTCCTCAAAACCCATCATCGATTCCTCAAACAACTCTCAGCTCTGATGGTTTTCTCAACCTGATCTAACAATGAGTTTTTCCAGGTTCATTATTTTTGGGATTTCCTTCTTTCTCATCTCCTGTTTTCCTGTGATTGTTGCGCAGCAGCCTTATATTGGGAGGGCCACAACAGTATGCGACAGCAGAGATAATTCAACTTCTGTTCTGGGCTACACCTGCAATGGCTTAAGACGGAGTTGCCAAGCTTATCTAACTTTCCGGGCTCAACCGCCCTACGACTCTGTCGCCACCATATCCACTCTCTTGGCTGCAAATTCATCACAATTGGCCCAACTCAATTCAGTTCCTGAAAATGCTCTGTTCGATACCAACCGGATGGTTCTTGTTCCTGTAACCTGCTCTTGCTCAGGTGAGCACTATCAGGTTAACGCTTCTTACGTTGTTCAGCAGGGCGACACGTATTTTATGATCGCGAACAACACTTTCCAGGGTTTGTCAACCTGTCAAACTCTCCAGGCCGAGAACGATACTCTAACGAGGAATTTGTATGCGGGGACAAGAATCACTGTTCCGCTTAGATGTGCTTGTCCAACTAAGAACCAAAGTGATGATGGTGTGAACTATTTGTTGAGTTATTTGATCACCTGGAACCAGTTTGTGTCAGGGATAAGCGCTCTATTTGGGGTTGATACTGGGAGAACCCTCGCTGCTAATGGGTTATCTGAATCATCTATCGTTTATCCTTTCACTACTCTTCTGGTTCCCCTTCAGGATCCGCCGACAAGTTCTCAAGTTACAGCGCCTCAGCCTCCGCCGCCGCCCTTCTCCACGCAGCCGCCTTCTGTCCCTCCTCCAAGTGGTGGCTCAAGCAAAACGTGGATATATGTTGTGGTTGGTGTTGTTGGGGGCCTTGTTCTTGCATCAGTTGTTGGGGGCATACTTTTCTGTGTATTCTTTCGTAAGCAGAAGCAGAAAGCTGAGACTGTTGTGGTTTCATCACAGAGCTTTGAATCTATCGAGAAGCCACTCAAGAAAGAGGCAGATGAAGATTCACATTCACAGGACTTTCTGGAAAGTATTTCCAGCATAGCACAGTCTCTTAAAGTTTACACTTTCGAAGAACTTAAAGCCGCAACACAAGATTTCAGCCCCAGTTGCTGGATCAAGGGATCTGTTTATCGAGGAACCATCAATGGGGATTTTGCCGCCATCAAGAAAATGAATGGAGATGTTTCAAAAGAAATCAACCTGTTGAACAAGATTAACCATTTCAATCTCATCCGACTATCCGGTGTTTCTTTCAATGAGGGCAACTGGTATCTTGTTTACGAGTACGCTTCCAACGGACCACTCAGTGAATGGATTCATGAAAAGAGAGATCAAACGATTATGGATTGGAACCAGAGACTACAAATTGCTTTGGATGTAGCATCAGGGCTAAATTATCTCCATCGGTACACTTCCTCGCCCCACGTCCACAAGGATTTGAACAGCAGTAACGTCCTTCTTGATCAAGATTTCAGAGCCAAAATTGCAAACTTTGGCCTGGCAAGATCAGTAGAAGGGCAGGAAGGTCAGTTTGCCTTGACAAGGCACATTGTTGGTACTAAAGGTTACATGGCTCCTGAGTATTTGGAGAATGGAATAGTCTCTCCGATGCTTGATGTCTATGCATTTGGAGTTCTCATGCTTGAAATTCTCACAGGAAAAGAAGTCTCCCTTTTGTATGAAGAGGTAAATACAGAATTATCAGAGGTCTTAACTCCAGTGCTTTACCAAGATAACGGACAGGAAAATCTAAGAAACCTAATGGATCCTTCTTTGCAAGGAAAATATTCTCCAGAATTTGCCCTTGTACTGTTCAGATTGATTGATAGTTGCCTCAAGAAAGATCCATCAGATCGACCAAACATGGATGACATCTTTCAGTCTTTGTCAAGAATTGCAACTTCCACGTTGTCTGGTGAATGGGCAATTAGCATCTCAGAGCAACGGACTACGCCTAGATAAGATTATGCATAGCATTTTCAGCTTCTATTCTTCTCCTCTGCTGTATGAACTCAAGTATTAATCTGATATTTCTTCTTTGTTTTTCTGTCTCCATTAGCCTGTTTGCTTCAATGTAAAACCTTTTGTGGGTAGAAACAATTCACTTGGAGGTTGATTTACAAGAAAAAAATTTATGTTTCTTTTCAATGTTTTGTTGCTTTAAGAAGGTATTTTCCCATAAGTCATGAGTGGTGTGGGGCAGGGGTGGTGGGTGGAGTTGGTGGACATGGCTGGGGGACTCTAATTCTGGCAATCAGTTGTTAGTGCATGTTGATTCTGTTATTGAAATTAAACATATTTGACATGGCTCCGAAGTCGACTCATCAACTATGTAAACATTGATTTGGAAAGAACATCCTCCGACCAAAAGTGCAGCTTATGAGATGAACCCAAAGAAGATGGAAGTTGATTGATTAGTGGAAGTTAGAATACTGATAAGTGACAACTAAGCAACCAGGGGACTTGTTTGGCAAAGCCTGCAGGCAACGGAAACAAAGACTTGTAGTTTTGGAGTTGTCCAAATGTGAAAGGTAACTTTGAGTGTACACTAAAAGAACCATCCAACCCTTCTATTATAGGTACAAGACTTCCACTTGTTTCACACACAGACATGGCTTCACACGCTTGTACCATCCGGAACCTCACCTTACTCTTGATCATCTGCCTCCCCTTATCCACCTCCATTGATTTCAATTATCCTGCAGTTTTCAATTTCGGGGACTCTAATTCCGACACAGGAGGCCTGGTTGCTGGCCTTGCCGAAGCCCTCGACCCACCTAATGGGCAGATATACTTCCAGAAACCATCAGGGAGGTTCTGTGATGGCCGTCTAATCATTGATTTTCTAAGTAAATTTCCTTCTGACTTAATTATAATAAAGCATTTACTTCATCTATTTTGCTGCTGGTTTAATCATGCATTTATACAATGTAACAGTGGATGCAATGGACTTACCGTTTCTGAACCCATATTTGGATTCAATAGCCGCACCAAGTTTTAGACGAGGATGCAACTTCGCAGCTGCAGGTTCTACCATACTTCCAGCCACTGCATCATCTGTTAGCCCATTTTCATTCGGGATTCAAGTGGCTCAGTTCTTCAGATTCAAGGCAAAAGTTGAGGATATTCTGGCTAAAAGTATTTACTCAACTTACAAAATTATAGCAGATATTTCACTTAAGAAACCTGTCATTAAATTTTTTTGCGTCATTTTTACCTTTTGGCAGCAAGGAAGTATGACAAGTACATCCCAGCTCAAGATTATTTTCAGAAGGCGCTTTACATGTTTGACATAGGCCAGAATGATCTTGCTGGTGCCTTTTATTCTAAGACTTTGGATCAAATTCTTGCCTCAATTCCTACAATTCTCTTAGAATTTGAACATGGTATTGAGGTTGGTGAATTATATGGTGAACACATAGTATCATCTCCCCACTACCCTGAAACTATTCTAAATATCTACTCATATTTCACAATACTATACCTGATCATAGGCCTGCATAATTGAAGATAATATCATACCTTCCAACTTTTCCACCATTTTATGTTTTCCTTTCTTTCTTGATGCAGAGCTTATACGACCAAGGGGCAAGAAATTTTTGGATTCACAATACAGGTCCGCTAGGATGCTTACCTCAAAACATTGCTAAATTTGGAACTGATTCCTTGAAGCTAGACGAGCTTGGATGTGTCAGCTCTCACAATCAAGCTTCTAGACTTCTCAACTTGCAACTGCGTGCACTTTGCAAAAAGTTGCAAGGCCAATATCCAGATGCAAATATCACACACGTTGACATTTTCACAATCAAGTCCAACCTCATAGCTAACTATTCTCGATATGGTTAGTATACAGAAGCAGTTTTTCTCATTTATTTGTCTAAACAAAAAGTAAGCAAAGAAGGAATTTTGCTTGTTAAGTCAATTCAAATAATATATAACCATAAATCAACTTACAGGATTTGAGCAGCCATTGATGGCCTGCTGTGGTTACGGAGGTCCGCCACTGAATTATGACAGTGGGATTGCCTGTGGTCAAACGAAAGTTCTGAATGGAAGTTCAGTCACAGCCAAAGGTTGCAATGACAGCACGGAGTATGTGAATTGGGATGGAATTCATTACACTGAGGCTGCAAATCAGTATGTTGCATCACAGGTTTTCACAGGAAAATATTCTGATCCACCATTTGCAGACAAGATGCCTTTTCTTCTAAAGCTAAAATTCTAAAGAGGCTTATCATTCTCTCTAGCTTCTAATATTTGTTAAATACGAAATATAATATTGGACAAATGAATTTAATCATTGAGGCATTCTCTAAAGCACTGCAAGGTAGAAATCTTAGGAGATTGCCATATTCAAACCCATTGATTCTTGGGCTTAGTTGGATATTGGGCATCCACGAGCCAGCCAACAAGTTGATTGTGTCCAGATAATGTTGCATTCAGAGATTCCAAGCTCCACTAGACTAGTTGATTGTTCTTAAATGATTGTCACTCTTATCCATCTATTATCTCGAAGATATGACATACCCCAAATGTGTCATGTAATCAGATCTTCATTTTATTCCAGCTCCTACTGTTGGATTTTGGACTCTTAGGCATGTCTCAAGATGACAGACAATCGTAACTATGGAGATCAGGCCAAAGTAAAAAGCTTAGGAGGAAAAGAGTGAAAAAGGAGACATTTCAGTATGCTGATTAATGGTCTCTGAATTAATCTATGAACATTTTATACATTTCACTCAACTCTAATGGAAAAGAAAAATACCGGATCAGGAAGTAAATGATGGATTACTTCACTTCTTGGACACATATGCATAGTATTGTGCCATAGGAACAACAAATGCAATCACTAACAAACCTCCAACCACAAGTGTGAACTGACCCCGTTTCTCATCTGTTTCCTCCCGAGTTTTGAAGTTAGATTCTCTTTTGTTGTCTTTAGCCTGCGGGCCACCAGGATCAGGTAGCCCATCTATGGCAGCCACAAGGCGTTTGGCGGAGCTAAATACTGCTTCATTATACTTTTCCTCTGTAGCTAGGACTGCAATAATTTAAACATACACTAATCAGATTGAATCCTATGACTTGGAATGTTGAAGAGTTACAATGTATAATAAAATTTATGGCATTGTTAGTCAGTGTTGCGAAGTACCTCTAAAGCTATCTATCAGCCATTTTATTACTAACTCACAGCCAAAAGATATATAAAATGAATCAAAATGGGAAAACAGAGGATACCTGGAAGATTCTCCGATACAGTGCCATCAAGAACAGAATCACCAACGGCTTGGATGAATTCAGGGCCACCTGTAACCGCCCCTTCCTTCTGACTGGTAATAAGCACAACTATGCCCTTTTTGTCGCCTTCCTCAACAGTCGGATACCAGCGCTCTAATACTTGGTCAGCATACTCAAACGCATCAGCTTTGCTCTTCAGGCAAAGAACAGGAACAAGTCACAAAAACAGTTCATTTGTCATATTTTAACACCGAATTTCTTGCATTCTTAACTAGTTTTTCTTGGCAATTTTCACATGTTAAATAAAGTACATTCCTTTACATCATTGATTTTCCAACCAATTGCTCCATTCTCCTAAAATTCAGAAAACTTCCTAATTTTACATTAGATTTCACATGCTACACAACCATCAAAGACGCAATAATCTGGCAAAGATCATACTTCCACTTACAGTGAGCTTGCGGACAGTGACAACATTAATGTGGTAGCCTTTTCGGGACTCCAAATCCGACAACAGTCTCTTCAAGTCAGATTTAGTCACTCGGCTAAGCACACCAGCATCATCAACAACGTAAGATTCTTTTGGAGGGCCTTCATTCAGAACATCAAATTCAGACGCCAAAGCAGAGTCTGTTAAAATTGGCAAGGAAAAGTTGAGGGCCAAAGAAATAGCGAGTGCTGCTAGTCCCTGGTGCACATTAGAAAGCCAACTTGTGGGCTTATAGAAAGACTGTTTAACCACCGATAGAGAAGGCTGTTTTCTAAGGGTGCAGCAAATAGGTTTGAGCCCACAACTTGATTTAGGCTGGAATGACCGAAGAAGGGGGTTCTTGAAAAGAGGGCAGAGAGAGTGAGGAGAGAGAATGGTCTCCATGGGGAGGAAGAGAGTTGCAGTATCAGAAAGAGAAGAATTTGGTCATTGGTAAGTTTTTCTGTTGTGAGTTTCGTTTGGTTCATATTTTTTTTGGTTGGTTTTGGGCACTTTATTTTGGATGGTTGGCTGAATTTTGGAGGAGGATAATGTCTATAAGTCATGGATATAGGTGGGGAGTTGTGGGGTCTATCTTGATATTGTTTTCTGCAAAAGACTATTTTGGACAGGAGTTCTGTGTGATGTTTCTTGTTTATGGTGGAGTTCTTCACTTCTTCTGGTGGGTTAGAACTTAGAATTTGGAAAGCCCACATCTTTCCTTAAATTTTTATTCCAGTTTTCCTGAATTCAGAAACAATGAGCAGTCACTGTCACTAAATATTAACAGAGAAGAGGCAAAAATATCTTTCTCCAGAAAGAGCAATAAGAAGCAATCTTAATCATCCAGAATAAGGTAAAATAAAGTACTTACCTGGGGATAAAAAAAGAGGCCGGCTTGGCTGCAGGAAGAATCTCAATATCACTTAACATACAAGGACAAACACAAAGTGCCAAATCTGCCAAGTCAAGAATCATATGGCTTGTTTGGAATGCTTCAGACTGTGTAATGGAATTGGTTTCTGGGTTTAATTAATCAAGGCTCAGTATTTGACTTCAGAATATGCTTAGCCGCCACTTCTTGAAAATTGATATTTGCGTCTCCTCATTCTTGTGCGCACACTGAAGTTCAATTCTCTGATGGTTTCTTAATCTTGTCCTGAAAGATGGTTTAACTGTTCATGACATAAGCAGGCATTCTTTATCCTCCCAAATGAAGTCTGAAGCATTCTAGTGTTTGTTCAATATATAAAAGTCTTTGTCATTTGTTTTAGGCTGGTTAAGTCGTCTCACACGGTATATGAAAATGGCTTTACCTAATGATATGTTCGATATATAGAATTATAACTTCTCAACTAGGCCAGTTCTGATCTAAGAAAAGTTGACTTTGGAGGGTGATGTGCATGATTCCTTCACTTTGTCGAAATGGTGGTTGTAATAGAACTGATCTGAGGATGCAATGCTACTCCAATTTGTGTGCGAGGTATTAAAGTTCCATCTTCAAGTCCACCCTACCAAAACTTTCATCATGAGCAAGCACTTATTTGGATTTCTCATCATATTAACATTCTCAGCCTCCATTTCCCACGCCCAACAGCAGTATGCAGGAAACTCAGTTATGCAATGTAATATCTCCGATGAAACAGGACCATCTCCAGCTTTTCTTTATACCTGCAATGGGAAAATGCCTTCTTGCAAAGCGTTCTTGATGTTTAGAACAAAACCTCCTTATCTTTCAGTCTCGTCCATTTCAAACTTGACGTCTTCTGACCCTATGGAATTCGCTCACATCAATGATATCTCGAGCTCAGCAGTCTTGCCTCCAGATGTCGCGGTTATTGTTCCAGTAACTTGTTCCTGTTCAGGTCAATACTATCAAGCTAACACCTCTTATGTCAGGCATGATGTTGATACCTATTTTACAATTGCAAACGATACGTATCAGGGGCTTACCACTTGTAATGCACTTGAGCGTGAAAATCCATATGGCGAATTCAACTTGTTTTCAGGATTGAAGTTGCAAGTACCCCTTAGGTGTGCTTGTCCTACACAAGAACAGATTTTAAATGACACCAAGTTTCTTTTGACATTCTTGGTGACTTGGAAAGATACAGTCCCTCAGATCAGTGAAAAGTTCAACGTAAGTGCCAGTAGTGTCGCTACAGCCAACGGATTTTCTGAGGACAATCCAGTTCTTTATCCCTTCACAACTATTTTAATTCCTCTGCCAGCAGAACCTTTAAGCTCTCAGATGAAAGCCACTTCACATCCAACAATTTCTCAGCAAATGCCCAAGAGGTCACATAAAGGGCTTTATGTCGGGATGGCAACCGGTGCTGCTCTAGCAGTCCTTTGCTTTTTCTTGTTCCTGGGCTTCATCCATTACAGGAGAAAGAGAACAAATGATGCATCATGGAGAATTAGACAGCAACGAAAGAAGCAGCAACTGCCGGCCCACTTCCTAGATAAAGTTGTTGGAATTGGTGAAATTCTGAAGATATATACTTATGAAGAACTAAAGGCAGCCACTGACAACTTCAGCCCACATAAGAGGTTGAGTGATTCTGTTTACCTTGGAAATCTTCGTGGAAAATTATTAGCTATAAAACATATGAGCACAGATGTGTCCAAAGAGATCAAAATCCTAAGCAATATCAACCACTTCAATCTGATTAGTCTTTATGGTGTCTGTGAGCATGATAGAGTATTCTATCTTGTTTATGAGTACCTGGAAAAAGGATCTCTAAGGGACTGGCTCCATAAAGAAAACTCTCCCCTTGCCCAGAGCTGGAACCGCCGAATTCTTATTGCTTTAGACATTGCCAATGGACTTGATTATCTTCACAACTTTACTGCTCCAGCTTACGTACACAAGAACATCAGAAGCTGCAACATTTTACTGAACAGAGACCTGAGGGCAAAGATTGCAAATTTTGCCCTCGCTAGAGAAGATGGAGGCTCACACACTAATTATATTGTTGGAGAAAGAGGTTACATGGCACCTGAGTTCATACAAACTGGGAACGTGACCCCTAAAGTAGATGTCTACGCCTTTGGGATAGTTCTGCTGGAATTGATTACCGGAAGAGAAGCTGTGGTCCTGCATGATGATCAAGAAGTTCTTTTGTCCGAAACAGTGATTCCAGTAATTGATGGAACAGATGTAGGAGCTGAAGTTAATGATCTCATTGACTCTCGACTTCAAGTAAAGAATCGACTCGGTTATATAATCGACCATGCTGCACTGGCACTGCGCTTGCTGAAATTGAGCGTAGCATGCTTGGCTCGAGAACCCACAAACAGATTAAGCATGGCTGAAGTGGTTTCAGCTTTGATGAAAATCCAGGAAGATGCCAACTACTCGCAGTCATTTTCTGTTGAATAGGATTGTCTTTTTTAAGTTTTAGCATCAGAGGTGATCATGAACTCTCTACAGAATTTGTGAAGTTTAGTGTTAATAACTGAACCACGTTCCTTGTAATATTGCAATTAAAAATTATTTATCATACGTTGGAACCTTTAGCTATGAACTACTAATGGTAAACAGGAAATAAAAATTATTTTTTAGGGAGTACAATATATAATTTTGCGGATTCGGATTCAAATATGGATTCTCTGAATCTGATGAAACGGACTGAAGAAAGTACTACTACGAATACTATTAGAAGAAACTTTGCAAATGATGGTCATACCCTTTTTCCTATATGTATGGACGAGTATTTTGACAGAATACATGTGCTGCTCCAAGCTTACATATTACACTGTAATGGTACCATTTATTTTTCTTTTCTTTACTCTCAGCTACTATTCTGTTGCTTATAAGTTAAAAGAGTTCTCTCATGTAATACTGTGCAGTGAAACGAGCATACAAACATAGAGCAAGAATTCCAGAGCAAATCAGGAGTACAGTTAACACGGGAAGGTGCCGGTGAGCCGAATGTGATCAAGAGTCCTCTTCAGGCCATACTTGAGCACTGCCTTATTTCCTTCCCGGAAACCACCTCCATATGCTGCAGAAGTGTCTGATTCTATCTGGTGTTTGAAAAAATCTCCAAGTTTTTTCTCGAATTCCGACCTTTTACCCTTCTTTGAGGAGCCAGATGATGATGGTGTTGAGGAGGAAGAAGACGATGATGATGACGATGAAGTAGAAGCCACAGTACTACCAGAACCAGCAACAATTTCAGAATCCAACCACATATGAGCTAGCACTTGGCAGATACCTTCTTCGACCTCCGGACTTAGACTCGGGTAACCTGAGAAAGCCAAATCAGTGGATAACTCCAGTTGAGTAATTATATGAAGTTGAACTTCAGGGAAATGGTGAAACTAGTGTGAAATTACCTTTAAGTCGCAGCCATGCATGCATCATCTCATGAGCCAGGATCGACCCAGTCAATAACCTAAATTTTACACCAGGTTAATTTCTGAGCATGAACATCAGGAGTGACCAAATGTGAGAGAGAAACAACTCTTACCTAGGTAGACCATACAGAATAAGGATAGCTGTTACTTCACAGTGGCGGACCAGTCTACAAGGCTCAGTAAACATGTCTAATATCCGATATCCTCCTATTCTTGGCCGCCTCAATATCTGGAAATTTTGGTAAAACATAGGATTAAAACTTGATCTTGCGACCATTAACTAGTTCACAGTTTTCATGTTCCTAGAAGAAACTCATACCGTGCTAACAGTTTGCTCTTCCGACAGGCAGAGTCCTCTGGTTTCAGGCATGTGGTGATGACCCTGGCAACAGAATAAATATTACTAAATATCAGAAAGGTTTTTAGAAATTAGCAGTTTAGCAGAAATAATTCATAGAGTCTACATTTTTCTCCCCTTCCATGGCTTCATTTAGTGCTTGTCTCTCAACCAAGAGTAACGGGATTTGCTGCTCAACCTTCATGTTTAAGCCTTCATAAAATTCTTGTATTTCAAGATAAAGAGGTTGACACTCATGGGTGTCCATTATGGAAGAATCCAAACACTCCAGACATAGCTTTCTTCCATCATCAAGAATTAAAAATCTGGCATCGACTGGCTGCATTGATCAGAGGGTTACACGTTAATCCACCACTTCAATTATGTAAATGATAGGTTCTATTGTGTTGGGTTGAAGAAGATATGTCACTATAAATTTTGTCATTCTTTGAGGTTTGCTTTCTATTTAAGACATGGAGAACTATTCTCTTCACTGACCTCCATTCTTTCACAGCTGCAGCAGCGAGGTGTTCCATCATGCTCGTGTGCGGGGCAGTACTTCTGATGCCAGAAAGGATGTGCTCTATACTCAATAAGTCCAGCAGCATTTGTGGGGATCTACATAAATGGAAAATGAGATAACGCTGTAGCATGTAGTGAGCTTAAGTTAACAGGATGAGCGTGTAATAAGCAGTATTATTCTGCAAATCTGAAAACTAACAAGTAAAATAGAAATGTACTGCTATTCAGTGATGGAAGTGACACACGTACAAAGTTTTTGCAAACATCGCATTTTGGGTGATGCAGGTCCTTGTAGCAAGCTTTGTGGTAAGGGCGATTATCAGACATGGAAAACTGAAACAGAATTTTGAGAAGAAGTCAGTTCACAAAATGACTGGTCCAGTGAAGGATTACCAAGGAGTAATACCAAGCATTGTTTCAGAATCCAAAATAGATAATACAGCTAGGTCAGTTCAGCACCTCATAATCAGAAATTGGTTGATTGCAAGAATGGCAACGGAAACATTCTGGATGCCAAACAGCTCCCATGCAACTCAAGTATCTCCCATGACCAATTTCACTATTGCAACCAGCGCAGATTCTACAAAGAAAACTATGTTAAGGACGGGAGACTTAAAAGAGAGTAGTACTTCTGAGTCACATGAATCAACAAACTCATGCAATGCACATATAAGAGGTCACTAGGTCCTAGCATGACAAAGCAATTTTCATGCCTTTTCAACATTGTTTACCTCAAAACTCCATAAATCAGGCTACAGGTTGGCCTGATACTTCATTTGACTGATTTTGGTAAATGGAAATGTGAGACTACCTGATGAATTATGTTATTTACAAAATCTGCTTATATAAGTGCTTAATCTCTCAGGAACGGACGACTCTATTATATGGGTGCTAAAAATCCATATCTAACTTTAGTATGATTAGTATGAGACCTATCCAAATGTCCAAGTCCTTTTCCATTTACTCTGAACTGATCTTCTATCCATACTTAAACTATCTACAGAACGTCTAGGGTCATATATATCAATGTATTTTTGACAATACCCTGGCGGCAATCAATGGTACTTAGCAAGTGAATAACTTCTAATTACTTGGATAATAGATAAGTAGAGATGCATGAGATATTCAAGTGAAACTATTAATGACTTGAAGTACTTCCCACCTAAAACTCCGTCCAGAAATAAAATAAGATTTATTGTCATAGATTGAAAGTGTAAGAGTGATCCTGTTTATTGCCAATTCCATCACTTAGCTTCAGCTAGCAGATCCTACTTTTGGTGGTAGCTACCTTAACGACTATGTTTCACCAATTCATCTGGTAGATTAACAAATTTCTGGAATACACAGTTATTGATTATTTAAATTACTAAAGTGTAAAAAACAGAAAGTAAGCTGATAGTAAAATTGCTGACAGAAAGATCTTTCACCTGTACATTGAAGAAGGATAGAAGAACGGGTAAGGAGGTAAGAAACTTCCATAATCATATCGAGGTGATCTAGGTGGAGATGATCGAGGAGGAGGTGACGGAGGAGGGGGAGGTGATTGAGGAGGAGGAGGAAGAGGAGGACACTGAGGTGGAGGAGGAGATGGAGGTGGAGGTGATTGAGGTGGTGAGTCCACGTTCCAACTTTCTTGAAGGGCCTTGGCTAGCTGTTCATCTTCATCCAATAGAGACTCGTCATCTGATAAAATAAATAGTTTGGTAAATTACCAGCTGTCCCATATCAAGTCATTACTAAAGCTTCAAACACTTGGCGCATAGGCATTCTAATTCACCAGTTTGAGCACACATCCTTGAGCTAATATAAAAGATATCAGATTTTTCATGAATTTTCTGATCGGCTCAAATTCCAATAGCTAGAAATATCACAGGAGAAAAGAATCTACCATTGGTTATGAATCCTCAGCGGCAAAATCTTGCGGCCTCTTGACTTACCTACTACTTTTTTCCCTTTCTCATCTTGTTCAGCAATGGAAAGTGCAATTGCCCTATCAAGTTCTTCTTTGTCAAAATCTGACCACTGGTCCTATATTTAAGACTCAAACATAAGAAAGTGGCGCAACCAGATGAGCAAAGACCCATGGGTCAAATCACTGATGATCAAATGATTAGCAGAGGAATGATTACCGCTGAAGTAGGAGGTCCCTCCCAAATTGTATCATCTTCATATTTCCCATGATATTGCCCTTTTGAGATTTTGTGGCTGGAACCTTTGAGAATCTTGGTTAGCCAACCCATAATGCAATTTGCTATCCGCTCCTGGGTCGGCACTGTATCCATAAGAATGTAATGTACCATAAGAAAATGGACAAGAAAGAAATTTTCTCGAAAGTAGGTAACCTAGTGATCTTTCAATCAATATCTCAAAATTTACAATGAATTTTAGGGCCAGTGGGAACCGTTCATTTATTCCTCAATCATCTCTCTGATACCCATGCAATTCAGTAGCCTAAGAGAAGAATCAAGATTCAGAAGATCAATCCAACTCAACCCAAATTCTTCTCTCTTATGAGGAGAAAAAGATGGTGCATTAATTCCAACAAGCATGATCCACTCCTAATTTCTACAAAAGAGGTTTCCAGTTCTGTTTAGTCCAACCAAATCTCAACATCATCCATCAAGAAAGATAAATCAAGAATCAACCCTCCAGGATAATTAATCAGTCACCAGGATCCAAGTTCAAAAACTATTTACCTACTACACCATCGAACTGAAACGCTTTGATTGGTCTTTCAGATTTTTTGGATAAGAAAACTTGTTCGCAGCACCATGAACTTAAAACCAAAAGAAAAGAAAAAAGAAAACGCATAAGGAATAAAAGTCAAAGAAAGGAAATCATGTGTCAGAAGCTTTACCTCAAACAGATGAAGAATCTGCCGAATTTCAAGGAATACGATGAACCCCAGATCAGACAAGGCATCAAATTTACCAGATGAAAGCATAGTCACCAACAAGAACTAGAAGAGCGGACAACACATAAGATATTCCATTTCCCCACATATCACTCACTCAACACACCTGACACAAATCATCAACCAGTATAAGAACAAACAGGAATACAAACACATCAAATCGCTCACTACTCATTTCCTCCATGACTAAAACTAGAAGAACATTCTAGTTGAAAGAAAGAATAAAAGTGGACAACAACTACTACTTGAATTCTAAGCAAACGCAGGCCAAAAGACGCCACCTTTACTTTCCACACTATTGTTTAGGGGAGAGATGATGTAAGAACTACTAATACCTCCTGTTCAGAAATTAAAAAGATAATCCAAATGAAGGGTTCAGTTTCAAGATTTTGTATTTCTCTGACGTGGGACCTTCGCCTTTAGCCCCATTTCTCCACCATCAGTCCACTAAATGTCAAAACCCATAACTGTTAACCTTTCCCATTGACAAAGCGCCATTAAATTTGAGGCTGCTCTTGCCTTCCATACTGTTCATCTTTTGTTCTTTCTCTTTCTTTTCTTTTACCTTAAAAAAAATAATAATAAAGTTCAATTATGTGGAGTTCGCCACAAGCAATCATATCAAGTTCATTGATTTATAAATTTTAAAAGTGTAAAAGATCCAGCCCAGTTCAAGAGCGCTTAAAAAACGGATCTTTATTCGTAGTTTCTTTTCTGAAAGTGCAATTCTTTTAAAATTTTTTATTCTTTTGTTTTATTGGAGGACCGTTTTCAAGAACCAGGCTGGAGCATTAGATGATCTTATGATTTGTTGCAAGCACATAGTAACATATGATGGTATTATGTTGTGACAAGTGGCTTAAAGGTGAAATGATCTATGCTGCTGTTTGTCCTGATCACAGGTCACATTCACCCCAGTCTTCATTTTTACTGTTTTTCCTTTCCGCCCCAAAAGGCACTTTTAGTAGTCACTGTTCTCACCACACCATTTGAACGAAAACTCTAATCTAATTTTATTGAATTTGAATTAATTATAATATATAATTAGTATATATTATTTATTTTTTAATTAATTTGATTCAATTCAATATGATTTTACTAAAATTTTCTCCTATTTGAATTCTATAGAATTTTTCTAGGAATGAGTGAAGAGGTTGGAAAATTTGTAGGAATATGAAATCGTTTGGATTAATTTTTCTATAAAGAAATAAATATTATGAAAAGGGATTGATAATGAATAGTATAAATTGTAGTATTTTGGTGAAGTGTATAAAATTTCGTTATCCATCAAACATGTATTCAAGTTTCACTGTAATTATTACTATTCTTAATAATAATTTGTGATTGTTATATTAAACGTTTTCTTATTATTGGGATTTTACGAAATACAATAATTTTTTAGGTTAAGTTATTTTTTAAAGTTAGAATGACAACTTTGACGGTAAGTTACATTTTGCCATTCAAATTATGCGTACTTTTTCTTTGTGTCAACTTATCATCTCAATTTTGTAAAATTTGTACTTTACCGTAAAGTTGATATGATAAATTGACAAAAAAAAAATCTAGATATCAATTGCAACACATAATTTTATTTATTTATTTTTAGGAACAAATTAAGTTGGTGTTAAAATTTTTGGAATTCTGTCTTTTTTTTGTTATGGGGAAAATACAAACAATTGATGTGATATTATTTACAGTCCACTACTTAATACTATTTTGAGAAAAATGTTGATCAGTATCACTCTTTCTTATGATATGATTTTATATTTAAAGAAATGTTTTTGTTTTGTTGATGAGATAATGGTTGTCTCTGTCTTTTGATTATTTTCCCTGAGAACTGAAAAGAGTTTCTTGGCCCTTGGATTGCCAGGTATGCAGTTGGCAGCAGATGAGTGATGCAAAATATTACACAAAGAAATTTGCATTATCGCACCTTAGCTTTTCATTTATTTAGTTTTTTTCCCCAGATGACCACAAATTAATTATCTATGATGTATGCTGTACTTAAATTCTCTATAGCAGCTTTCTGTCAACATAAAGGACTTATATGTACTTTGCAATTTTATCCAATATACTTTTAAATTTCTTATTCTACAATATTCATATATATATATATATATGTGTGTGTGTGTGCGCTCACAACTTGTTCAATACTACATTGCAATTCATGTTAGGGTGAATTACAACAATCTTTTCTTGAATTTGGCATAATTACAAATACCTACTCGTGGTTTAAAAAATTATAAATACCCTCTTAATTTTAATATTATTTTTGTAGTGAGCTAACAAAATGCCATTTTAGATTATAAATTATAATTTTATATATATTATATAATTTTCTAAAATATTCTTATGAACTTAATGTTTCCTATATATTATTTATTTTATCCACCCTAATTTTTTTTATATTTTTTAAAATACTTTTTTTAAAAAAATAAGGATAAACTAGTAGTATCTACATCACTGTTTAGGGACTACATAATTATTTTTCATTTGAGGTGGGTGTTTATAATTTTTGAAACAACGATAGAGTATTTGTATTTATGTCAAACTTCAGGAGATGTAGTTGTAATTTACCCTATTTTGTTAATGAACTAGCTCTTAATTATATTGTTAAATAACTCATGATGTTTGATAAAATTAAATAAATATTTATTGTATTTGCAAGCTTACAAATACACCCCTTGAAAATATTGTTGTAATGATGTATATATACTTTCAATTCAATGTTGAAATTTTACGCTATCATTTATTGGGGTATATTTCACTAACACCGACTTAAGCAGTGCACTTGTAATCTATACTATATAAAAAGAAAAGGCTATTTTCTCTCACGAATGACGGTTATGACACTGCAAAATCAATTTAATTGTTATGCCAATAATACTCATAAGTTGATTTTTTTTTCTTTGTTGCTTTGCTTCTTTTTTTTTTCCCGTCTTTTATAGAAATATGATATATTGGTTTATACATATACTTTTATATTCATAATATATTTTAAAATGTAAAATATTATTTATTATATGCACACAGAGATGACGTGCCATAATAGCTAGTTTTTTTTTTTATTTGAAAAAAGGCATGTATATAATTAAGCCTAACATTAAGGGTATTGATACAATTTATCCTAAAATAAATGGACAACTTTAACAGTTAGGTAATAAATCCTGGTGAAAGTTTTGTTTCTTCATTTGGAAGAATAGTGGTGGTGAGTTGAAAGGAGGAGTTGTGCAGTTATTATAGGTTGGTGACAACCAACTATTCGGTTTAGTGGAGAAAGTGGTTGAATTATGGGGTGAAGACCGAAGAAGATAGTACTGATTTTTAATTATGGAAAAATACAGGTGAATTAATGCAATTAATCTGTTTGAAATTGTGTCGAACAAATTCTGCTGCTCTTCATGTTTCGTGTTTTTAACAAATCAATTTAATCCATCAACATTTTAAATCAATAAATGCATTTAAATGAGAATTTTCTGTAAATATTTCAAACCAATGAATCCATGTTAATTGGATTTCATGTTGACAATGACAGGACGGACCATTGGGCTTGCTAGGCAGGCAGATCAAGGCCCATTTTATTGGATACTTGGGCTGGAGAATGGGCTCAATACTAGGGAAGCCCAATTTGCAAGAGTTGAGAGAAATTGCTGTTGGCTGGGCTGAGTTCTTTTGTAAGTTTAACAGTGAAGAAATAAAGAAATCAGAGAAGGAATATATCCTTCCCTCATTTTTCCTGAAAATGTTTGTCTGAAAAGAATTGCGTTGGGCTGAAAATTCGGGACAAGATCTTAAAAATTGAATATAAAAAATTGTTAATCTCAATGCGATTTGAATCTTTCATATGTAAGCTTACACAAAACAGATCATCATCAGAAACTTATAAAAAGGTCAGGTTATTTTTTTTCAATGTTTAAATTAGTAGGTTGTAAGAGAAATAATTAGGGAATCCTAACTTCCGATATCGAATATTAGGATGGCAAAAGTAACACATGTTGTATGGGGACTATTTATAGATTGATCCAAATTATATAATTTTACGTGAACCACATACACTAGAATGATCCAATAATTTCGATGAGTCTATACATCTTAGCAATTTGAATGCATTGGGGTTAGATCATAAAAATTTTGAATTAATTGAGTACATTCGAAATTTGCTTGAAAATCGTAAATACTATAAAATATCGTGGTACTACTTTCATCAAATACACGACACATGAGTGATTCCTCGATTTACTCGCAAAAATTCCAATTCCATTTGTACTCTTCAAGGTACCAAGTTGATCTTTTTACTTCATTCATAATATGTGTAAATTAAGTTTTAATAGTAACTATAAATTATTATGATTAATATTGATTATGATAGTGGCTGAAAATTAAGATTGATGATGTAATAATATAAATAATGAGTGCAGAAAAGATGGGATGATATGATCCCTGTATCCCATGGCATTCGGCTTTGTCCCCAAAATTAAACAGTCTGTCACCCATCTTTGATTTCCGACACTTGTTGGGCTAAGAGATCGGTTGGACCACCGCTCCCACGTGGCCGCGGCCAACCCCTGCCGGCCGCGCCACCACAATCTGTGGAGGACCACCAATTCCTCCCACTCTTTGTTCCAAATCTGCTTGCCTTTCAATTATTTCATGTCGTTGTCTTCATGGGCCCATTCTCTAAAGTTGCCCAAAGCCCATATTTCATTTTATGCTTTCCCCCCCTCTTTATTTATTTTTTCTTTTATTTATTAATTTTTTAATATATTCCATTTTCTTTACATTCTTATCCTCAACAGTCAAATCCATAAAAATAAGGCATCCATGTGTTTTTAAACGTTTTTCAACCTTTCGGATTTTACAAACACAAATTAAAAAATAAAAAATTTCAAAATTACACCGATGCAGAATCAGAAATTTTCTTGACCACTCATTTAGTTGAAATCAGAATACATATCAAAATACACAGCGATCCAAAATCAGAAATTTTTGTGACCACTCGTTTAGTTAAAATCAGAATATATCAAAACACACAGCGATTCAGAACGCCAATAAACTCTAAAAAGAGAAAAGAAGTATTTAATTTTGGTTAATAAAACGAAAATAATTTTTAAAAAGAAAGAAAGAAGAAAAAGAAGAGTGGAGCCATACCATGAGAATGTTGGTCCGTCACTTAATGTAACCATCAGAGTGGAAAGTGACCCAATTGAGAAGGACATTACTGTTTGGTTGCTACCACAAAAATGTAGCAATTAAATTAAAATATTTTGGAGAGGGCTGCTCATCTTTTCTTGCGTTATGTACATTTTTGAGTTTGTGGGTTGTTTTAATAATTACCACACAACTCCTGAGATATCGAAACTTACTTGAAAACTCTCCAAATCAGAAAAGCCTCTATCAACACCCTATTCTCCCAAATCTGCATGTGAACCATGACAAAAATTGGTTGGGGTTCACTTCCAAATCCTGAGAGTGAAATCCCAATAAACTAGTACAATAGAAAAACCCAATTTAGTAATTTCCGAATCGTGTCTCTGGTCGCTGTCTTGGGGAAATAATACTTGGAATTCTTCTTGATTTTTAAGTAATTAAATGAGGGTGTACTGGAAAAATGTGACATTCAAGTGTTTCTTTGTTTAACTTGAGTTTGGAGCTCTAAGCATTTGCTCCTAATTATTACATACAAGTTGGTTTTTGTTTCTTATTGAAACGGGTAGTTTAAATGTTTATCGTAAATAGATTTGTTGTACCAGTGAGATAGCAACTTAATTCAAATTAATTACATTGTACGTCTCGTCAAATTTTAAAAATTACAGGCAGTAAATTATTTTATTTTATTTTTATATAGGGAGTAATTTTTACTCATTTGTAATATTACATGAGATTGCTTGCAGTTTTACAATATATCACAATAATCTTCGTATCATTTAAAATTACGAAACTTTTTACAATATATCAGCCAGCAAGAATTAATAAAATAAAATTCCGAGCTAGTTTCTTAGCAACGCAAGTAAAGTGTAGTAATTGTATTACTTGGTCTAATTAAGATATCGCCTGATTATAATATGAAAAACCTTTTGGGGGTACCAAAGGCAATAATAGTATTTAAATAAACCGGGTCCCATATTATTGATTTGTATTATTAATCCACACTGTATAATAAACAAGAAATAGCGTTAATTTGTTTATCTCTACAGAAAAATAAATGACTCGTGTATGACATGAACGGCACCTTTGAAATCGACAACATTTGGACAATATTTTAGTGGTCTAATTTATTTTCATTTGCTCGTAGGATACTCCTCAACATATGTAGATTTCAACTTTTTGGACCAATGGAAGGAGGAAACCAATCAATGTAATAAAGAAACATCAAATCCAATGGTTTGGTGGGATGGATGAAGTCATGCACAGGCTTCAATACTAAGTTATATTATAAAAAAAAAAAAGAAATGTAGGGTATTAAGTTGCTTAATATACCATCCATAATATCTTGGGAACCCACTTCAAATTGTGGGTTAATATTTTACATCATTAGGTAAAAGGTACCTTTTAAGAAAAAAATAAATATAAATATAAAAAATTGTTTCATACTTAATTTCATACGCAGACAAGCAATCATGGTACTATTGGCCTTTTGATTTTACATATAGGCTAGCTACTCCTTTTTCTTTGATCACATTTTAAGATTATATGTATATATTGAATTATTAATTAAGCATAGAAAGGTCATTGTTTTACTGAATTTTACACTTAATTCCTATTTTAGTCAATATGGATACGTGTGAATTACCAGGTATTGGAGGAGGATGGGGACAAATATTTTCAATTTTACCATTTAAATTAATTAAATCCCATCAACATAACTTTTAGTCATTAAGTTTTGGACCGCGTTTGGCTAAACTTATTTAAACGATTTTATAAGCTATTACGTTTTACAAGATGTTTTGAGAGCTTATAAATTGTCAGAAATTTTATTTTAAAAATAAGTTTATAAAGTGTTTGGATAAAATAAGATTACAGAGCATATAAGATTTTGTAACGATAATTCTGTAATTAATTCAAAGGAATATATTTAAGGTTTTAGAAATAAGTTAGCAACTCCGTACATTTTCTTAAAGAGCTTATAACGATCTTATTTTTAGAGCTTATGAACTCTTTTCTTAAAAAATTACCAGACACTTTGTAAATTTTTATAAACTCTCAATTATTAATAATTATTGATTAATTATGTTATGATAATTGAGATTTATGATGTAATTGTACTTGTTTCCGCTTGTCTAATGGAAGTCCATGTGTTCGTTGTAAGTGGAATAATTAATTATTTCATATGCCAAAATTTTGTAATAATTTCAATACAACAATCAATAATATAAATAAGTCGAAAGTGGCTTGTTCAAATTGTGAAATTACAAATTTATTAGAAGAAAAAGTTGAGAATTCGAGTTCTACTAATATAAACATTTATCAGCTTATATAATAGTCTTTCTGTTGGTGCATGTTAGATTACTAATATTTGTCTGCTTATATTACCAGAAGTTAAGAAACAATCAATACTAATTATCAGTTTTTTTAATTAGAATGTAGGCTGTAATAGTCTTAATTTATCCTAAAGTTTTAGTCAATAATTTAACAAATTCTAGGACAACACCCAAGAATTACACATTTATCATCACCAAGCTCTAGACTTCAAATAAATAAATAAATAAAAATTAAATGTAGACTTTGATTAACTACCCTTGTTTGAAAATTCAGAGATGGATATGATACTCTCTCTCTCTCTCTCTCTCTATATATATATATATATCTGTGGAATTAAGTGCTACTTCAAAAGCACGTACCGAATATTATTTAAACAGGAAAATTGTTATCTTATGTTGTCCATTGAGGAAAAATCTACTGAACTATCAGGTAATCATGACACCATGATTAGCATTTCTCTTCAATTCTATAATATGTCATATCTATATTTCCCCAGATAACATCTGACTCAGACCTTTTCACACACAATTATTAATTCTCTTTATTTACTTTGTGATATTTCTCCCTCTCTCTCTTTCTTTTTTTTTTTTTTTTTTTCTTTTTTAGGTGTGTATTGTGTGTGTAAAATTCGTGTTAGTGATATGACACGGATTTCAACCAGCCTGATTGGAATCAAATTCCAGTCTTTTCAACAACGGATCCCAAAATTAGTCATTATAATCTGACAAAACATACATATATATATCTATATATTTATATTTATATGGGTTTGATTTAATGATCCCTTTCCCGAATAAAAAGAAGCTAAATGGATTGGGATTCTTGCAAAATGTAAACCATGCGGAGTTAGTAGCTTTGGAACGTTGCCCATCCCATACGATGTGTACAATTAATCACGTTTGTTATAAAATTTAAATAAAAATTGATTTAATTGTTATCAGTATCACACAAGTCTTAAAATTAATTAAAATGTTATGCGATGTTTAAAAGATGCAAGAAGTTATGCGAATTAGAGTGGGATTGTGGTCACGGAGTGACAAAGTGATTTTATGTGAATTATATGATGAAAAAGGTAAAGAAAAGGAGAAGCACCCGGGAAAAAAGAATGGAATAATTTATATGATTGTCAATAGGACAAAGAAAGACAATCAAATTTCAATTGATCAATCGCGGAACAGTACATATGTACATAAATACGCATGTAGACATACAATTATTATATATGAATGAGTGAATGAATGAATGCGTATATATGTGTGTACGTATAGATACGGTGGGGTGGGGTGGGGTAGTTTTGGTATAGTGAGTATTTGAGCATGACGGGGACTCCAATATGAATATGTGTACTGTGGGGGGGGGGGGGGGGGCTTTAGCTTTTGCTTTTGCATTCCATCATTTCCTTTTCCATTCTCCATTGGGCAAAAGAGAGAGACAGTTGGAATAGAAATTGGCGTTGACGCTTCCTCGTACGAACATACCTATACACACACACCACTTATATATGTACCATGTTTACCATTCTTTCTCTTTCACTGTAGCTGCTTCATCTCTCTCTTTTAATAAGAGTTAAATACAATTACCATTCCTCAAAAACTCATCCACATCAGTTACCCCTAAAGTATTAAAATCTTAAAAAAAAAACTTAGCAACTTTAGGAGTGCTACTTAATATGGGGTGGATACTTCAAGAGTGACAACTGTATTTAACCCTTTCAATAATAATATATAAGTAGAAAGCAACTTTGTGCTCTTTAAGAAAATAAAACACAAATGAATACTTTAATTAGGATTATTTTTCGTTTAATTACAATAATATCGGATCTAAAAAACTTATCTTAGGCTATACATAATCGTCATAGTGGTCAATAAGATCATATCACAACGTGTAAAACAATTTTGACTATGTAATTCCGTATGTATAAAATTAGAAAAAAAAACATGTTATATAGTTGTTCAAAAAATAATAATTAAAACCACAAAATCTTGCTTGTATATGATTTATTGAAAAATTGGATTTCATCTATAAATTTTCATGCTTTAGTGTATGCCATATTTGTTGAGTTCATTTTATTTTAAACGAGGGGTATCAAGGATGAGATCATGGTATAATTAAGAATACTTGCTGGTCGAAATTAATTAAATCATATATAAAGTCAATGTAATTATAGCAATCAGTGAAATAATTATTAATTAATGGGCATATGATATGGTGAAGAATCGAGTGCGAACATTCCCTTGAATATTTGAAGGGCAGCTCTAGATTTACACATAAATGAATTAGTTGAATGTCACTATATTAATACGTGCAATTATTATATGAACTGGCTAGGTAGCTAGGACCACCCTACCGCCCGATTATACTTAATCCAACAATATATTTCCTAGGATAATTAATTTATCAACACTAGTAATTAATATTTACCCTATCATGTGTAATTAATTAATTAGTGTTATAATATATTTAGGACTAATTAATTACATCAACCGATTAAGTACTAATTATACCCTCCCCTTTATTGAACTATTGGAATTAACCTCGTCTTCCTATGTATAACCACTACAAAAAAAATATATCATTTCATGCCATATAAATTATTATGATTTAACAATAATGATAAATCATTAATTACTCTATACCAAGGTCAAGAAAAATTAATATAAAATTCAAATTTTATTAACCACGATTTGTTAATATTTATTATGGTCTTAAATATGGTCAGAACATTTGCGCAAGGTTTTTAGCCATGGCGAATATTTTGATTCCGCTTATAGAACTAATAATTAATAGTTGTTATGTATTTATGATTAATTAATATCCAGAATGATATTTTACTTTTATGTATGATAAGGATCTAATATTTTTTAGTTAGTTCTCAATTTGATGTGGAAAGAAGGGGTGAAGATGTTCTTTCAAATATTTTCTAACACAATATTTTGAATTTGGATATTTTTATTTTTCACAATGAGGTTTCAATATATTTATATTAAGTTATTCCGAAACAAGTTTATAATTCTTATATATTATATAGTTTGAAAATCATATATGACTCGTAATTATTAAAAAAGAAAAAGAAGAAAGAAATATTGGTTGTGAAAATAATAAAAGAGAGGGCACGTGTGCAGCCGACTTAGGCACGTGAGGGGGTGGGGGTGGGGGTGGGGGATGAGAATGGAGATATTTGAGGGGTTGATTGGTAATAATTGGGTTAGCAAAGGAGTATCTGTATATGATGAGAAGTGGTCCAATGAAACGTGTGGGGGGAGGGGGGCGGGGGGGTGAGATTCACGTGACCAATCACCCAAAAACATATTGACAGATGGAAGAGGGTTGGCCTGTCACTCTTCTATCTGCTTTGCAGTTGGAAAGTTTCTTCTCCCTTTTCCACCCTTCCCTCCCCTCCCTCCCTCCCTCCCTTCCAACTACTATATATATATATATAATATATATATATACTGTTCAATTAAATTATTCAAATAATTATAAAAAAATATAAATTAAAATGTTATTCGAGTTGAATTCATCAATATTTTGACAAGCAATCCTTTTAATAACTTCAAATAATTTAATCAATCAATCGTTTTAAATAAGTCAAAGAAAATAAAGGAGTGATATATATAACTATATATTATTTAAAAAAAAATCAAAATTATGTGCATGCCTCCCAACTTTTTTGTTGGCAATTTATTGCTAATTTCTATTGTTCTTCTGCTGCTCCAAGAAAGAAGAAAACATGGTCTCATATGAGTTCGAGCCCACGAATGCGTATGGATAAATCTATTTTTATATATAATAGTTTGTTATATTTTATATAATTTGAACGTATTTGTTGATTTAAATTATTGATATATTAAATTAGTCTTTTTAATTTTAATGCACGTACTGAATTATGTAATGAATTGCATGCTATTAAAAAGAAAAACAGAAGAAGAAAAAAAAGAGAGAGGAAAGGGTTCATGTGCCTTAATCAAATCCCAATATACATATATATAATTTGGAAATAAGACAAAAATGTTTTTCATTATCATTTTCAGACAGGATGAGGCAACAGAATAATATGGGACTGTATATTCTGGGGATTTCTTACCAGATATTTCCTTTTCAATCAATTAAATGCTCAATTTATACACTCCTGTCTAAAATATTTTAATTATTCTGAGATAATTAAATACTTTCTTATAGTTACAATAATATTTTTTCTAGATTTGCTTGGCTTGGAGACCATACGTACCGCCACACCTTAAGGTCGGGGTACTTACATCATAAAGGAATAATTCCGACTCTGGCCTTTTATAAATTAAAATGTCAAAAAAAATCGACTCTCATCAAAATAATCTTTTTAATTATATATATGGTTAATTAATTTATCTTAAAAGACGTAGTTTATTATTTTGTTGTTAAGAAAAGGAAATAATTGGAAGAAGAAGCTAAAAAAAAGGTATTGAAATGAATAGTTGGAGAAAGGTTTTAATTGAAAGTGTTGAATTTGGCATATCACTAAACGGTAAATCAGTTAGGTGTTTCTTTCAAGCCTCGCACCACACACACACATACATATATGCGGACCAAACTCCATCCCAACTTTCCCTCTCCCTCTATAATTATCTCACTCATTTCAACATCACCCTGCATTTATTTTTTCTATCTACTTTAATTTTATCACCTTCCCTTTATTTTAGTTTTTCTTTCACCAAACATTTGATAATATTAAAAGGAAATATGCCATTTTAGCCCTAAAACTATAGGGGTGGTTTGATCGTGTTGAATTTTGCAATTTAATTATATAATTTTAAAAATCTTACAATTTTAGGATAACTCCAGCCAATTTCGATGAAAAATTGTATCTGACTTGCATATGACCCAATTATATTGAGAATTCCAGCAAATTTGGCTGGAGTTGTAGTAATGCAATTTTTTCTATTTAGAGGATCAATTTGCAAAATTTGATTTCAAGCGGACTAAAATTGACACCCCTTTATAATTACAGGACTAAAATTATATTTTCTGACAATTTATACAACGCTTTTCTACTTGAGAAAAATATAACTAGGGAGTGTTGCAATTTTAAAACTTTTGTAATTTAAGGACAACCCGAGTCAAATTTATTGGAAATTCGAATGTGACTTACATATAATCTAATTAAATTGAGGTTTTCGGCAAAATTTGCCCAATTTATCCTAATTTTAAATTTTATAATGTGTAGTGTAATTAATTTTTGTTTCAAATAGGATAGCAGAGGCTCTTGAACGCATTACACAACTTAATATTGATAGCTTAATTAATCTATTGACTTCAGCTTCAGCACCTCACTGTGTTGCTCTCATGTTTTATGACATGCCTTAAACTTGTAGACCTAAAGTCAACTCATTTATTTTCAGACCGGAGTGCAGGGAAGGAAAAAGACCCGATTTTTATTACTTTGATTATTTGATTTAGGTTTTGTAGGGGTGGTACTATATGTATAGCTAGGATGTCTGTCATAAGTTGTTTTTGGGATTAGATTTATGTAAATTTTATACAATTTAATGTTATATATATATATATGGTGAAATAGTTATTGTCGGAACAGTTAATCATATAGCTCGATTTGATTGAATCATAATATCACTTTGTTATTTATGATTTTAATTAATTTGTGTTTGAATTATAGCAATAAGGGCAAGAAGGTCACATGAATAAGAATGTCTTAATATCTTAATAACTGGAGATTGACTTTGTCTTCATCTCATTGTTTTTTCATATATAATTGCTTATATATATATATAGCTTGTAATTAATAATTATTAGGCCAAGTACCTGTTTACTTAGTGGATACCTTACCACATATAGCAAGTCCAAAATGACACTTTTGCCATTTGAAACTTGCAACTAATTACATTTATTATAAATAAAAATAGATTACAAATCAAATTTAATTAACTATACATATATCCATTCAAAATAGCGTGCCTGGATCGACATATATATATATGAGCCAATTCTTCACAATCTTGTCTAGCAATTAAACATCGTTAATTGACAATATTTACACTTGTTAATTTTTGTCCAATATTATAAATTGAATATCTTTATATATATATATATAATACAAAATCAAATTTATATAATCTTCATCATATATATGTTAATTAATTTGAAGCACTACAATTTGATATATAGAATTTGGAGTATGGATAAATTGATCTTCGTATTCGAAATATATTTGACCGTGGATTATATATATATATATATGTTAGGTGTATATATAAATAAAACAAAATACCCGAGTTTTGAGTATTACTAATTTACAACAAAGAATTACTGGAGGTAAAAATTGTGAATATTTACGGGGTTGGGGGGGAGGGGGATAAATCATAAAATATTGCAGGGAATAGTTTGGGTGGGTGGGGGGGGGGGAGAGTAGCTGGTCCCGGAATTTTGGTGGTGTTGTCATTTTCGAGGACAAAATTTTTGAAAATGTTTTATTTTGTCCTTATAAAAAGATGATCTTAATATTGAAAATTGGAGGGGTGATTATAATAATAGAGTGGTAGTAAGTAAGAAAGTAGTACGTACGTAGTATAAAGTTTCTTTTCACTACTCTTAATACTAAAGGGGTAATCTCGTCATCCCCTGATTATTATTTATTCAGTTCTGTTTTCCTTAATTTCTCCTAACCCTTGCTATTACACTCTTTTTAACCTTCTTTGTCAAGTTGGAGAAGAATTTCTCTTTTTTTTTTTTTCTTTTTTTTTGTGGGGTTAGAAAATTATAAAAAATAAAGTTAAGTGAAAAAGGAGGAGTAGGAGAAATATATAGCGACTTCTTCTCTCCTCTCACTCTCTCTCTCTCTCCATTGTCATAATTTAGTGTGTGTTTAGAGAGAGAGAGAGAGAGAGAGAGACATAAATATTCATATGTACAAGAAGACATCTTTTGTAATTTAAAACCACTTGTTCTTTGTTCTTCTCTCTTTCGAGAAGGCGATTGCAGAGAACAACAGCACTCTCACTGCAAAGAGCTACCAACAAAGAGATAGAAAAGGAGAGAAAGAGAAAGATAGAGAGAGAAAGAAACGGACAGCCTGAGAAACAGCAGACACAGAGAGAAAAAGAAGAGAAGAAAGAATTCAAGACTGAAAGAGAGAGTGTGTGTGTGTGTGTGTGTTTAATTTTATCTTTTCTCAAATCCCACAGAAGAAGAAAACGATATCTGAGGGGTTTGCACCCTTTTACGACGTCCTGCAACTATAAGAGGTATGTACATGTATGTATGCATGATGAATTAATAAAGCTGAAATCTTTGTGTATGTGAACGACAATCCAATTCAAAAAGACTTGTTTGATGCTTTCACTTTTACTCCTCACTTCCCTTTTTCTTCTTCTTTTTCATTTTTATCAAATTTCTTTCTTCATTTTTCTCATAATTTGTTCGATGATGATCATCCACTCCAATTTCCATGACGGGCTTTTCCATTTCTTGGATTTTCTCTATATATGGATCCATTGCAGCTGATTGTAAGAGAAGAAGGTGGGCTTTTTTCTGTGGTGAGAGGGCTTAAACCCAAAATGATGATGATGATGAATATAAAGACATGGACATGGGAATAGCAACACCGACACTACTCCCTTCTGTTACCTCTCATTCCAAAGGTCACAATTCTCTTCAATATCTAGACAAGCAAAATTTCTCGAATTCTATGTCCCAAGATTATCATCAGAGTATTTTCAGTTTCTCGAATGGCTTCGAGAGATCACAACAAGAACAGCAGCAGCAACACATAGCGCAGCAGATCCGACGGGATAAACTGAGGGTTCAAGGTTTCCAGCCACCAGTCCCGCCGTTAGTCGGTATTGAAGGAGAAGAATCCGGTGAACTTCCGGTTTATGAGACTGCTGGTATGTTGTCAGAGATGTTTAATTTTCCATCCGGTGTAGCCGCCACCGCCACCGAATTGCTTGAGAACCAGATACTGCAGAGTTACCGGAATCCCAGGGGTACGCCGCCCAGTGGAGGGGCCTCCACTGCGGATTGGTTTCCACACAGGCAAGGGATGGTTGTGGGGGGTGCTAATTTGGGGGATTCCAAGAATCAGACTGTAGTCAATGACACCGCTTCTCATCCTCATCATCAACAGCAGCAGCATCAGATTTCAAGCATTAATGCGGATTCAGCAGCAGCCATGCAGCTTTTTCTCATGAACCCGCAACAGCAAAGGTCGCCTTCTCCATCTCCTTCACATCCTCCTCCGTCCACTTCCTCTACACTCCATATGCTGCTTCCAAACCCCTCTTCTTCTTCCACTCTCCAAGCTTTCCAAAATCCATCCGCCGGGGCTTTTGGCCAATTCACATGGGTTCCCAATAGCGGCAATGAAAACAACCCTAATGAAATTCCAGGAGTTGTGGAAGGTCAAGGGCTTTCTCTATCATTGTCCTCTTCATTGCAGCACCTGGAGGCGGCCAAGGCTGAGGAATTGAGAATGGGAGAAGGTGGAATGTTGTTCTTTGGGCAAGGCGGAGGGTCAACTCCACCGCAGTATCAGTTCAAGAATTTTGGTGGCAGCGGCGGAGGAGCTTTGCATTTGCAAGGCGGAGGAGTTAGCCATAACCACCAGTTGCATGTGGGTCTTGGTTCTTCCTTAGGAACGGTAAATATGCTTCGCAATTCTAAGTATGCTAAGGCTGCCCAAGAGTTGTTGGAAGAGTTTTGTAGTGTTGGTAGGGGTCAGTTCAAGAAAAACAAATTCGGGAAGCAGAATAATAACAACGGAAACCCTAGTTCAAACCCAAGTGCCGGCGCCACCAGTGGCGGCGGCGCCGGCGGTGGAAATTCTTCATCTTCTTCGAAAGATAATCCTCCTTTATCAGCTGCTGACAGGCTTGAACATCAGAGAAGAAAGGTCAAACTATTATCTATGCTTGACGAGGCATGTACTCTCTCCCTCCCTACCTCCCTCCTTGTGTGTGTCAACTTCTCTCCAATTTTTAAAGAATAGAGTAAGTAGCCAATCATTGTTTGCTTAATCAGTCCATTGTTTATGAAATTCACCGGGGACAGGGATTCCGGCAAGTTTCCAGGATTATTTTATTGCCGGCTATTCAATTTGTTAATTCAAATAATTGAAGTTAATACTTCTTTACCTACTTGGATCAATATTCCTTTTAAATTTTTATGAGTGATAGGAATAGTGGGGTATATTTAGGGCACACAGGATTTTCATTTGGTGAAAGAACACGAGTGGCTAGCTACCCTCACTGTTAAACGCACGTCTTGCAGGAAAATGGTTTCCATCTGTTTGGGAAGGTGATAAGGAACTATCATAACAAATATCAATGTCCGTCGTTTCAAGATTTGCAAGAATGCTGCTGCTTCAAGAATCAAGAATTTGATTTTTCCTTCTTTTGTTTTCTCTTTTTTTGGGGGGTGGGGTTGGTTTCATACTTCATAGCGTGGAAAACTCCATTTTCTTTTTCCTTATTACACGCCGCAGTTGACTTGAAAATTGATTTTCTTGCAATATTCTTTTCAACAATACTTACCAGCAAATATTCAAATACACCAAACATGAGTAGCATATCTTGTTGTCGTCTGTATTGGGAAAAGAGAGCATCACAAGCGAGACAAGGATATTCTTCCTTCACATCAACAATCATTTCACTGCACAAGCTTGGGCTCTGATTCACACAATTATTTCCGACTCTTGAATGCCTTTCTTAATAATTAAGTGAAAATTATAATAGTATTTAAGTCCTCTGACCTGATCACTCATTTATGGATACAGAATTGCTTTCCTATTGTTGAAATGTAATGTACTATTTTCATCTTTATTTTTGTTGAATAAAAGCAGTTGATGATGAGAAATTGCGCGCACTCCCTTGTCTGATCACTCAATGTTTCCGTTTTGCAGGTGGACCGAAGGTACAACCATTACTGCGAGCAAATGCAAATGGTGGTGAATTCATTTGACATGGTGATGGGGTTCGGCGCGGCGGTGCCATACACTTGTTTGGCACAAAAGGCAATGTCCCGTCATTTCCGGTGCCTGAAAGACGCCATTGCCGCCCAGCTGAAGCACAGCTGCGAGCTGCTGGGAGAAAAAGACGCCGGCACATCGGGGGTGACGAAAGGCGAAACGCCGAGGCTTAGAATCCTGGAGCAAAGCCTCAGGCAGCAAAGAGCATTTCATCAAATGGGGATGATGGATCAAGAAGCATGGAGACCTCAAAGGGGATTGCCGGAACGATCTGTCAACATTTTGAGGGCTTGGCTTTTTGAGCATTTTCTGCACCCGTACGTTCTCTCTACTCCTTTTTTGGATCTTCCACAAATACTCCCTCTATAGTGGTGTGCAGTTAAAGAACAGAATGAATTTTTTACTACGGGATCAAGAAAAAGTTGCTTAATCAACAAAGAAATCATTATCACGGAATTCTATGATAAGACAATTTTTTCACCCTTGCTACTGTACTGTTCAAAAACCTTTTCTTTTCTTTCCATTTTTTTTTTTTTTGTTCTCTTTTTCTCCTTGTGATCATCGTTTAAAGCTACTGCTATGCAGCGTTTGATGTTGTCCCTTCAGTTAGAAAAGCTGAAAAAGTAGCTAATTTGCTAATATACATATACAAACACACACTAGCTTCTTCCTTCCCTTTTCATAATCCTTTTTCTCCTGGCATTACTAATCATATAATATATCCCGATTAGATACTCCAGATCTCTAGGCATGACAACAAGGCAAAAGTACCCATTCCAGTTATCAACAATGTTCTTACAATTTCACAGTGTTCTCTCCTAGCTATCTAGCTATAGCTAGGGCCTCCTACTTTCTTTCTCTCTCTAGACTCTAGCATGTCCCCACCTAGGTATCATCGGCTAACCCTTTATAGTACTAGCAGTATAAAATGGACAAAGGTTCCAATGATCCGGAACAATTCTTGGCGTAAAAGTTTATATCAGAGTACTAAGTAGTGCCATTACATCATAATATGATGATTTATTTAAATAGCAAATTGTGGGTAGCATGGAAAAGTGTTAGACTAAAAAGAAGAGATCGTGGGAGAGGTAGCAGAGGGCGTGCATCTGTCGACTTTACAGTTCTGAATGCGGTGACGACTGTTGTACGATATATATCTCTCTTAGATTGGGAATCCCAGCTGCCCATGCAGAAAGAAAGAAAAGATATATAGTGTATAAGTCCAATATATGTACATAAAGCTTGGGCGTCACTTTTTCTGATTTAGGTCATGAGGACTCTGAATCTAATGTCCTTTTCTTTTCTGGTCTCTATCTCAGGTACCCAAGCGATGCAGATAAGCATCTGTTGGCCCGACAGACTGGTCTATCAAGAAACCAGGTATTCCTCGTCTCGTCTTTATACTATTAATATTACTATAATCGCGTTTCTCTCTATCTCTGTCTCTTTCGACCTGTGTGGAAAAACGGGTTTTGCAAATATATATAGGGTGGTAAGAATATTGTTTAATTGGTGGTGGGTGGGTGATCCCACTTAGCAGTAAATGGAGAAGTTCGTGAATTTGCATGGAAATTGCGTCTTTGTTGTGTGGGATAACGAAGAAAAGCCAAGGCTTCTTTTTGGTCCCTTTTCATTGTTTCTTTGGATTCTTTCCCGCAAAGACATAAATTCTGAAACAGAGAGAAAACCGCTGCCAATAGTAAGAGAGCAGATTCAAGTACAGTAGAGAGAGAAACATCAAAGTTTTCAGCTTTCTCTCTCTCTCTCTCTCTCTTACGTCCACACATTTAATGGCTGAACACCATTCAAGCTCTACATCTGTACTGTAAACGCTAGATTTTTTAAGGTGCTAGATAGCTTTTTCTTCTTCTGTACTATTATATTTAAAATTGTACAACAATAAATTTAAAAAGAAATATTACTAAAAGTAAATAAACTAAGCAAAATCTCATCATAATTAAATCAAACTTATGAAAGATTAAATTCAAATAATTAGCACCACCTGTAGGTACACCTATAATTATTAGACATTTATTTAATTTGTGTAAGTAACTACCATGTGAACCCTACACTTAGGTTTTCGGGCATATTTATATATAATTAAATATATTGTAAAATCTCCTGAATTCATATTAATCATATACATATATATATATCGTTCTATTATGATGTTCATGACATGAGTTTTACTAATATTTCCATATATAGTTGTAATGAATAGTAGGTTATTAATTTTCAAGAACTAAAAATGATCAAACATGGGTCTTTCCTGAAACCAACCTTAAAATTAAAGCCTCAGTAGATACAGTTACCAACCATCCAGTCAAAAATTGAATACAAACAAGTACTCTACCTACATGCCTATTTATATACAAAAGAAATTATTTATTTATTTATTTTTTGGAATATCCAACAGATTCAGCTTGATCTTTTCCGCAGTTAATTAAATGTCTGGTACTGTAGAATGGCTACACAGTAACATCATTAAATTCCCAGATCATTTAATTATTACATCTATCGATCTATTTAAAGATGATGAGTGCACGTATATTACCTTAATCTTAATGTTGCATATGTTTGTTCTAATTAATGTTTGGTTTTCCAGGTTTCAAACTGGTTCATTAATGCCAGGGTACGTTTGTGGAAACCCATGGTCGAGGAAATGTACCAGCAAGAAGCCAAAGACGAGGCTGCATCCACTGAACAAGACCGGGACCAAAGCAGCACCAGTGCACAAACTCCAACGCTTAATGCCAATCCCCCTGCCACCACCACCACCACCGCCACGTCCGCCACCGCAATTACTCCCTCGCCAGCCAAAAGATCCGAAATCAATGCCCCCGAAAACGACCCTTCATTCGTCGCAATTAATAACAACCAATGCTTCTCGGACAACCAACCCAAGCTGCACCACCACTCGACCGCCAATGTTTCCCTGCCGCCTGCCCCCGCCGTCGCGCAATCTTTTTCGGTCGTCCATCCTTCAAATGATGGTATCCATGAATCGACGCTGATAAGGTTTGGTACGAATGCCGGTGACGTTTCACTCACTCTGGGGCTACGTCACGCCGGAAATTTGCCGGAGAAGAGTCCCTTCTCAGTAAGAGACTTCGGGGGCTGTTAAGTAATTAAGTCGAAATACCCGCCCTGTGCTTAAATAAGAAATTAAACCTGCTGCTGCTTGGTTTCATATATATATATATATATAGTTTTAATTATGTCAGAAGTGGTTTAATTAATTAAATTAGCTCTTTTTTTTTTTCATTTTTGTTTTTGTTTTTCCTCTCTGTGTCTGTTCCCGCTAGACAATCACAAAATGAGGACGTAGAAACTAATGTTAGCAAAATTGTATAGTTAAATATTCATTTTGTTGCACCTTTAATTATATACTTACCCCCTCGATCCATTACTATTTGTATCTCTCGATCGTAATTGTATTACCTGATGATCTGAATGAAAATAAAATTGGCATGTAATCATATTAATTGTTTCAGAGTTGCATGCTGAGTTCACGAATTTATATATATATATATATATATATATGGGACGGGAATTCAAACATTGAATATCTATTTATTTTAAAACAGTCGTCGTTTCTCTTTAAAATTCATTTAAAATAATTGATTATGTGTAATTGCATGCCTTCTGGCTTAATTTTAATTTATTAAGCTGCTTGGATAGAGAGCCTAATTGAGTAATTAGATTTAAGCAATTACTGGTATACGTACGTACAATATCAAATTATAATAGTAATTGAATTGAAAATCCATGGCTAGTACAGTAATTGAAGTGTCTGTATTTGAATTCAAGAATCTTGGCAATAAATGACTGTTTATTTGATATGGTCAGAGATATATGGTATTCACAAATGTGTCGAAAACCATTAAATTTATAAAGGCATGTACATATGTACCACCATCTATTGCTACATATTCACTTGTTTGATTTTTTCATATTTCTGAACCAGGCAAAAGATTGTTACCCCCACCACAATATTTATATTCATCATCATTACTCAAATATATATATATATGTATATATATATATATTAATTTCGAGTGCATCACCATAGTAATATAAGTTTATTTTTCTTTTATAAGATTCTTGTATCATACCAAATATATAAAAAGAAAGAAACAAATGAAACAAAAAGAAAAATGGTTATATTCATAGAAGAAGCTCAAACATATACAAGTTTGTGATTGCGAGACTGCAATCCTGTCCTGTTATTACTTGCAAAATGGGTTCTTACGTCGTTTTCAACTTCATTTATTTGTATTTGCGGTAATAATAGTGAGCGTAAATGGTACATGAAAATAAAACTCACTCATTTTGTGGTGGAGAAAAGTAAGGGGAAACTGCTTTGTACTAAATTTCACATCTGCGCTTGCTTTTTGCTACATTTGTTGTATGCAAACAGCTGGTTCCATCCACACCACAGTTAATTTCTTGAAATCTAGATAAACCCTGTACAAAGCAACAATCACCCTCTACCGCAATATCATTTCTTGCTTTTAAACTGGGATATCTTGTTTGCCAACCCCAATTCTACCTCACAAATTAATTATTATTATTTTTTTATACTTATGGATTTAATTTATTCTTGCCATTTTATTATTTGGTAAATATTTTAGAATTAGATTAATTCATATATATATATATATATATTCTTAAAATGCATTTATTTTTCAAATTCAAGTTATATATTCTCTGAGGAGTTAAAATAATAATTGGACATACAGGTACTACTAATACTCAACCACTACATTACAACAAGTTACTTATATAATTTGTCATATGTGACTGACATCAAATTATTTTGTTTTCCTCCAACTATTTCGTGTTAAATCAGACTCCTTTGCTTTGGAACTGAGACAGATAAAAAGAAGTCCTACTTTTCTAGCAACTTTGCAAAAAAATTATTGACCCATATTTTTCTAGATTTTACATGGAACCAATGACTTACGTGCAATCGCAGTCTGATATTCTCCTGTATTTTAATTGGAATTGACCAATTATATACGCAATTGTTTTACTTATTTTCCTAGATGTTGAGAAGGTGTCAGAGAATGGACTAATTAATTACAAATTTGTCATTACTAAAATCTTATCAGTTCCCATAATTTTATCGTATATTTTGAAAAAAACTATTTTTAAAAAAATATTTTAAATAAATTTAACCAAACATGTTGTATGTCACTAGTTTGAGACTAGATAAGTAAGAGGACTATTAATAATGTTTTGTGAGTTGTGGGGCTGATGTAATAAACTCATGAGCTAACCACCCATTTTAATATGGTAGCAAGAAAAATGAGGCAGTATTGAAATATGATGCAAATAAGCAATGTGATTTCCAAGTAGTGGCATGAAAATTGCATGAGCTCAGTGTTGCATGAAAACTCGCAAGACAATGAAAAGAATTACTTAGGTGTTTGATTCTGATGGAAAATATTAATAAATGAGTGTTGAGGACAAGACAGAATTGTAGGGACAGGACATGAGATGACACGACAAGACACGAGTGGGGAAAACACACACAGCAAACCTAATCATAGTAATAATTTGTTTCTGATGATGAATGTGAAATTTGTAGTAAATATTTGAATTGTACCTTCATTTGTTGTGGTGGTTGGCAATGGCAATGCAAATGGGAATGGGTTTTGTTTCTGAATTCTGACCATTTCTGGACCATAAACATCAGTTGGAGCAGGAGGACCACCCCACCCTTCCTTACCATTGAGATTTCCGCAACTTTTCACAATGCTTTTCTTGTCATCTTCCCTCTATTCTCAATCTTGCCGCCAAAATTGTTGGATTTTTTCATATGATCCTTTAAAATATTAGATTGTTATTATTAGGAATAACTACACTTTATTTTTTTAAAATTTGATATAATTACGTATAAATTCTTGTAGTTTGAAAAATTACATTTAGCATTTTTTAGGTTCCTTTTCGTTTAATAAACAAATCCATCCGTTAGTTAATATTAACTGAATTTACTAATATAAATAAAAAATTATATATTTACCATTGATTGACTTATTATTAATTTATTACAGGCTAAATAAATCTTTTTATAACAAAATTACCTCATACATCTTCACGCATTAATGCATGTGTGGATGTATGTCTTCACCGTTATAAGGGTAGGTTAGTCAGAAAAAAATTATTTGACCTGTAAGAAGCCAATTGAGAGTAAATATTAATTTTTATTTAATTTTTTTATTAATATAAATAATTTAGTAAATTTTAATTAATAAAATGACTTATTTGTTAGATCAAGCAAGAATTGCATAATGACTACTGGCCAACTACTCAATAGTGGGGGCATGGTGGATTAGATAATGACAGAAGGATAGCCCACCTACTAGAATGGCGGGCCCCAATGTTGGGCTGGGAAGATATGATAGAAGGCGCTGTTTGGGCCTCAAACACTCCAACAACCCATCTTCAATAATTAAAACCTCCTTTCTTGTTTAATTTCTTGTTCACTTTAAAATTATGTCAAGAAATTAAAATAAAACTACCCGGATTATTCATCACTTTTTCTATATTCTGAACTGCCGAAAATAAAAAAATCTTGAGATCAAAATCCCATTTCTTTTATTTTTTTAAAATAATAATCATCAATTACTTTGTAGAATACGCCAGATTATTCGATCATATCTTAATAATTTCATAACGAATAAAAAATAATAAGTTTATGTAAGTATTCTAGGTAAAACCCCATTTTGAAATCACGAGATTTTGAGTAATTAAGGCAAAAATTGGACCACACTACATTACCATCATCAAGACAATGAAATTAAAAGCTCTGGAGATGGGAATTTTCAGAAAGAGAGGCTTTTTATTGAACACAAAAAACAAGGACCATCTGACAGATTACAACCCAATCCTGCACCATTATCGCCATTGTATTAATGAGGAGAGATCTTCAATCCCAGATGTTGTTAGGCAGGCTGCACCTGCATCCCTATTGAATTCCTTTCCATTACAACAACATTAAACCAGACAGGGAGAGCTGGTCAAATCTAGTAACAAAAACAAGACTAGGAACATCTTTCTCTTGAACAGTTTGAATTGTTTAGAGATGGTCTTAGTATTGGACTAAGTATATAGAGACATAATATTATGAAAATGCACGAAAACTGAAACTCGGACTATGCTACCTTTTATGGATTTAGAATATAGTGTGAGAATAATTACATTCATCAATCCAAAGGGAAGTTGATAAAATACAGCTCGTTGTGTAAGTGATTCACTGTTTTGGTCAGAGCTCAGGTAGGTTTTTAGCATATATTCATCATCAAGATTATGGAAATTCTTGTCTTAGACATCGTCCGTGGTTAACTGGTTTTCCTGCAGAAACGTGTAGTTCTATTGCTCTTCCGCCTTTGGTGTCGTCGAGCCACTCGGCTGCTGGAGACTCACGGGTTCCACATATGGTCTAATGAATGTTCTCCTCCACCAGACCTCGAATGCTCTCTGAAGATTCGGGCAGTTGTCACCAGTCTTGAGAAAAATCCCCAACCAAGAAAGCAAAATGCTCTGCTGGTCCTCTAAAGGCAGCGTGAGGATGGTCCTGCCTATTCCTTCCTCCACGACCTTCCGGTCAAATGATCTGCAGCCATGTTGTAACCAGCTGTAGTCATCAATTAATGCCTGTAGCCATGTTTGTAGCAATAAATGACGTGTATCCCTGCACGGAAGGAGCTGCCCTCGTCCTATTCCAACAAATAGCCTTGCAGTAATTTTGCTCACATGGTGGCGAGATACGATAGGAAGTTTCGTGTGATGTGAAGCCAATTCCTGTTGACTAGCCCAAAGCACAGCAAATTCATCTGCTGCTTGCCGGTCGGCTAAAATATCCAGTAACCATAAGAGGTTGTCAGCTTCCAGAGCCATGGATTTCACCACTGGTTCTATTGTATCTGTGGATTTATCAGCAAAATTTGATTCAGCAGCTTTTCTGAACAGAGACAATAAAGAAGCCAGGGAACTTCTGCAGGATGCGTAGATTGTTTCATTGCACAAGTCGGCTGAGCCTGAAAAGCTAAGATTGTTATTTTCCCTGAGGAGTTTCAGTACAACGGATTTCATCTCACGCCTCCCTCTTTCCTCGTTGCTCTTGAGCACCAGCTCCAGTATATGAGAAAGGGTGTCTTTAGGTGGTTTTGGAATTTCAGAAGACACTCGTTTTAGTACCGGTTTGACTCTAATGGTCTCACCTTTGAGACGCAAGACTGAGGAAACCACTTTCTCTTCTTCCTCTTCCCCAACCCAAGGTACTGCTTCCAAGTAGTCCAAGCACGTTCGGACGCAAGTTGTAAAACCAAGCTCTTCAGCAACCTAAGTTGTCATCAAGTTACAAACATCACATGAGAGTTTCTTAGAGAAGTAATGCTAAAATGTGTGGTTCAATATGAAGAAACCTCTAGAGAATAATCATTGCCTCACATAAAGAACTAAATTACAGTTTATGATAACCTCCAGCAATTCACCATATTATATGCAATTTAATATGATGATAGCCTCTGTAGTAATATCCCCAGGATGACTATCAATAAAATCTAAATGCTATGTATATGCATGTGATTGTATAGTTTTAGAAAATTTAGAGTAATTCCTTCAATTGCATGTTACCTGACTTAAACTTCAGGCAATCTCAGTAATATAAGCCAGAGTGGATGGATTGAAGATCATCTAAGTTAGGAAAGAATATTTTAGTGAAACATCTCATCCAGGCAACTCCGCCACATCTTTAGTATTTTCATACTATCAATTAATGACTGCAGGCTTGCAACAACAACCAAGAGCCTATTTCAGGCTTTCGCTATCTCAGTTTTAGCAGAAATCTGAATTACCCACAATGAAACTAGGGCAGACCTAGAAATTGTCAAATGAAATCCTGGTAATGCCCACTTGAACTAAGTAAGAGTTTGTCAAAGTAGAACTGTACATTACTATGAGTACCCTAAACAACGTGTTTAAGTTTTGTTGACAGTTTCCAATCTTCACTAGTAGAAAGCACGGAAAAAAACCCATTAAAATCAAGGTCAATCAAGATTTAACTGAAAGATAGAAGAACCACGAGATGTTACCTTGAGGATGCATAGCACACGCGATACGTTTTGCTTGATTAACTGTTGCTTCAGTTCTTTGCAGTACATCAGTCCAACAGTTTCGACATATACCTCAACATCCTCGCAGTCATCAATTTCAATACAGGGGAAAAACGGCTGCTGGCTCAATATTTTGTTGGCAAAGAAACTGCTGTTTTCCACTAGTATACTCCTATGGACACTCAGTTTGACAGCAACTCCTTGCTTTCCAAGCAAAATTACCTTCAGATCACTTGTTCCTGGTTCACCAAACTCAATTGTTACCTTCCTAGGCACATTCTCAACCTTTAGCCGAGGTGTCTCAATATTTATCAATGCAGCATCAAGAACAGGTGCATCAGAACTATGGGTTCTTTGATCACCAGGAACAGGACCTGTCCTTGACGAAGTCCCTGGCTTTCTCTCGGTTACTGAGGTTTGTTTCCTCTGAACTGAAGTATTTTGGTTCATAGGAGATGATTTGGGCTTGTCTGGAGGAACTTGTGTCTTGATTGTCTTTTGAAAAACAACGGGAGATGGACAACACCAAAATCCTTCTGGGGTCACAGCAATTGGAACACTTTTAATTTTGGTATCGCCCTGCTCCACTCTTCTAAGTTTAACTTCAGCCATGTCCAAGAACACTTTCAAACCCTAATTAAGTCAACACATTGCCTTTGCATTTAAAATGGAACTGAGGTGGACTCCTGAAAAGTCTTGACAATTCTATTTCAAACTCTGTTTGGAACAAAAACCGTCTTTTAGTATTCTGTAAGATGAGAACAGAAAGGTCTAAGTATGATATAAAATTTCTTTCCTCCTGAAAGAACCCTCCCTTTGCAAGGCTGATTTCGAAGATATGAAGCAAGGCAACACACCAACAATAGTAATTCTCAGTTACAGCAAAGAATCCGGTATTTCACCAGATCCTTACACAGTACAAGAAACTTAAGAAAACCTTTACTCCATAATCAACTCATTCCTATGAACAATTTTAAAGATGCAAGCACAAAGAAAAAGCAAAACGTATCTTGAACAAGTATATTTCTACGAAGCACAAGTTCTACAAGGAAAGCATAGAAACCAACCACAATTGCTCAAATTGCTGTTTTACTTCTTTCAAGCAACTAACAATAGCATCTAGGAACCCAGAATGAAGAAGAAACACAACCCTTTAAACTAAAGCTCCATGAGATCACAAAGAAGCATAAAGATGGTATTGTTAAATACCCATTCTGGAGGAATCTTCTTGAAACCCCAGAGTAAAACAAAGACTCACCAACAAACTGAGTAATCTGAGAGCCTTCTTCACAAGCCCTTTTCAGTTAATTAGACACTGAAAATGATTGAAGAGCTTGGATGTCACGCATCAAGGAAACCACTTTAGTATGGGACTTAAACAGAGTGGAATGATGAGTGCATACATATTTTAATCAAATATGATGATTAAACAAATCCTGAGCAAAGAAAGTACCACGTTATAAGAGTAAACAAAGTTCTAACAACAAATTCTAACTTTAAATAACTTTGCCAGTGCGCTTTCTTGATGTCAATGATTATTTTTTTTTGTGGGTCTGAAATATATCATCATGTCTTTGGCTCTTCATAACTCTGTTTCTCTCTCACGCACAAAAAAACAAACTGAGAGTGATGAAAGAGAGACAGGCATGCAACATGAAATGGGGACGTCGCCCTTTCCATCTTTGTTTTGTTGCTTTTTACAAAGCATTATCGTGTCTCCACGCTCTTACTTTTGATGAAGAGAGAATCTCTCACTTGAAGACACCGTAGATTACAAGCCAAGTCTTTCGCACCTCGAATTGGCCTCGCACGCCGTGTCTGCGTTTAGGGGCTTGTATTTTAGATTATTTTCTGCGCCTTCTGTCTCTTGTTTTAATTCAAAATTTAAGGCGAAACCTCGGAATCCTCAAAAAGTATTCAAGAATTGGAAGATTTCATGATCAGAACTCATTCTTTTACTTTATTCTTTTGCTTCAGCCTTAAACTTCAAAACTTTCTTAAAAGGATAATGTATGGTATTGTAAGATGCCACAATTTAGGTGCACTAGAAAAGTAGATCAAACAGTTCGGGGAATAAACATAATATAAATTCCACTGCTGATATAACTTAATTCTTGAATCTTGATATTAGATGTTTTTACATCCTATTATATATATCTATATATCTACATATATAAATGAAACGAGCTTTCTAGTTTATGGTAAATGCGCTTAAAAGATCATTAAACAAGCTTTAGTTCTTGTCCATTTTTCTTAATATTCAGGATCAGAGATGATTATTACAATCCTTCATTTCTTGGGAAGTTATATAAATCCCACTAATCTAAAACTTGACAACTTGGGTGGAAAACAAAGATAAAGTAACTGTTAAGAGGTTCCATCAGAAAGGACACCAGACCAGACCCACCAATTGAGAAAGCAAAGCAATTACAAAAATCATGGAGTTCTTTTGACTTCTCTTCTTTTTTGGCATTATTTCAGACATGGACCATCGATCGCTGTAAAACTACAACAGCAGCATTTCAAAATGATTAGTGAGAAAGTAAATGGCAGCAGTTCCCATAATCATTACTGTCCTTTCACCATGAAAAGAATTCCATGCCCGAGACGCGATGGCATTGCTTTACAACATGGGCCCGCCATGCCATTCCCTTCTCGTCTAAATCACAATATCATGAAAACGAAATACTCCATAGTGAAAAACTTGTTATGATCAATAGCGGTGGAGGACGAATAATAATGCGTGCTTAGTAGAACGGCTACACCATTCATTAAATTGGTCCTAGTGTAGGCTCCACGCCATCAACGGCGTAGATCACCGGGAACTAGTCAGTCCAGGTGCTTCTATTTCTCCTTTGGGAACTAGTCAGATATTGAAATTTCTGAAGGAGTCGGGACCATGAACAATTGTGTACAGAACAAAGCAGGGTCGTTACTCTACATGCGTGCTGACACTCTTATCACCAACTGCAATTGCAAAATTAGAGAATAGCAGCCTCAAAGCTGAGAATGCAACAAAAAAGATCAACTCAAGGAGAAATCATTATGCTGTTATCCTGTCCCGACGAGGTGGCCTCCATGTAGCATTATGTAAACATATGGTAATTATGTTAAATTTAACTTATAAGGCAAAGTTAGAATAAAAAATTAACAATTAAGGCGAAAAAAGTATCTACACTCATGAAAAATTAGAAGCGAACCAGAGATTCAAGTAGTACACTAAATGTATGCCAGTGACCTATGTTAGATTCCCGAGATAGAGTTCCAATTGGATATAGCAGGGAAGGTGTGCACAACCCAACTGAGAGATGCACACAAGATGCAAACGATTTTCCACGGCAATAGATACACGTTAGCCAGTAATGCAACAAATGCTGTCCATCTTGAGAACCTCGACATGAAAAGGTATGGTAATAAGCCTCTGATGCTGCAAAGTCTTCGGACTAGGAACTAATAAAGCCTCCCCTTGCAACTGGGAGCTCCACATAAACATTGGCATCCTTCTCCAGGCAATAGCTTGTACCGGAAATCATATGTCAATTCTTCCCCCAAAGCTATCTGCTCATAATATTTAACAGTAGGAAATAGGTAAGAATAAACAAGGAAGAAGGGTTGACATTACACTAGTTAGATGTCAAAAAGCCAAAGAGGTGAAAGAACTCATAGTTATAGACTAAGAAACTTACATTAAACTAAACATGGTATATGAAATATTTCTAGACCTATATTGAAGTAAAAGTCTTGAATCTCGGTGACAATAAAGTTCATATATTGGGGGTCTTGAGGAAATGTAGAGTGCTTACATCGCGGCTGGCATAGAAGCCAATGTGTGCAAGTTGACTATCCATGCTTTCGACCAGAACTTGATGATTCACAAGGTTTGGCGAGCAGCTAAAAACAGTATAAGAGAAAGGATCAATGACCAGCTGCCACTAGGATGAAATCCATATGTAAAGAAAAAATGGCTCCATATTAATGAGAAGAAATTGCATAGAATTTTGAATTATCATATATAAGTGACCCCTTCGCATTTTTTCATGCTTTCCAGAAATACCTGAAAGTTATTTTGTCCAGAGGGTCATTCTAGTTAATGGCATGAACAAATAGTACCAACAATCTCACCAAATGAAGTGCCAAGATATCAAAATGGCTGAATTACGAGAACTTTTCTTCAAGTTGTGATGGTTGCAGAAACTGTCTGATGCCTAAGAACAATAGCAACCAGAAAGAAAAAAAGTTGTCCCTCACCTGTGGTTAATGTAACGTGAAATGTTTCCGTAATTGGTGGCATCAATTACATATGGAACCTGCCCTTCAATCAATCTGCTCATGTCATTGATATGGGCGTCAATCTCATAAAAATATCTGCAACCTTCTTTACCATACCTGCTTTTCCAAATAAATGACAAATTGGAATATTTTTCAATCAAGTACAACGGAATTAACACGATCCATCTGGGATAGTATTACTATAGAAAAGATCATATGAACAGAAAATCAAACCTATTGCGTCTCTCATTTGCTTCCTTTTCATCAATGACCTCTCCAATATACTCGCACACAAAGGTGCCACGAAGAATTGTTTCCCTAGCCCTCACTGCCCATCCCTGCATGCAAAATGGCAAAAGTTGGTAAATTACCACCTGGCCTAGAGATATTACACAACATGTAGCTAGCTTTGTCATAATCAACTAACTTGAGTATTGGATTAGAAATTAACAAAAAAATACTACATATTTTATATAATAATAACTTTCAAGATGGAAATTATCCAACATATGATGTAACCAAACCTGTTTGGAATATCAGTCACATTATCCATTTTTACTGAAAATTCAAACATATATGGATGGTTACCTTTCTTTCTGTTTTAAATATTTCTAACTTCACTTGCACTCCATTTTGCAAAACCCTGTTTCGACAAGCTCTACTGCAGCAGCACCTCTGATTACACTCGTAAACTAGATAACCTTCCTGATGATTTATGAAAGTATTACATGTTATACAGATCACTCTCCATAATATAGCATAAAAATGACAGACTGATTGAAGATTAAGCAAGATCAGACACTCCATGATCCTAAATATAACTGAATAGTCTTCCAAAAACATGGTAGCAAACACAACAATGATATGTTGAGCCAAGAAGATGGTTATTTAGTACATCAGCAAACAGAGCGAATGCAACGAGCTCCACATAAGTAACTATCTACAGGGGGAACAGAAACATGAAAAAATAAGTTGGTTTTCGTAATATGCAATCTCAATTTCAATCATCTTGTGACTCTTGTCATTTATACAAAATGACAGCTGTAAATACATGGTGTGTGTTGTGGAAGTATTATAGCTACATAAATCTAGCGAAAGGTCCTTGTTTATTGCAAGGAAAATCAAAACAAGTCTTTTAGTGAAAACTCCATAACAGCAGTTGACAGGACATAGCTTTATCCAACTCAGGGAAACATCTGATGACAAAGAAACCCAACAATTAAACCTAAAGCCAGAATTATTTTAATTGACATCCAGGATTACAGCAGCATTTTTCCATTTATAATTAACCAGCACAAAGCAAATGCTAGAACGAACTCAAAATGTGTAATGCAAGGAAAGTGCCATGTACCTCCAATACTATTCGACCTCTCTCATCATAGGGAAACCTTCCATTCATGGGCTTTCCATAAATATCTTTAGCATCTTCGTAATCATTGTCAAAAAGATACACATGATCACATGCTTCAGAACAGCACGTCAAATGGGCACAAGCACACCCCAATTGCAAACTCTAGACATGGATAGAATGATTCATTAGTTAGTTTCAAGAGAATGCATATGCATTTAGTAATACCGGAATAGTACTTATATTAGCAATATGAATCACTGGCGTTCTCAAAAAAATAATAGATTCCATTGTAGTATTTGCTTATCATACAGAGAAATAACAATCTGTGGCAGCTAGCTAGTGCAAGGATATGCACATCATTGAATATTGATTATTTAATGTACCAGCTATAATTAAGACCGTCCTTCCAGATTCAAGAACATTAACAGAAGAGGTTGCTTTACTCATCATTCAGGTTCACATAGTAGCACTAATGGCAGAATGTCTTAGTAGACGATAGTCCTAGGGAGCCGAGGTTATTTAACAAACTGCTTTGACAAACTTAACAGCAACTTTCTTTTATTTGCTTTTGAGTAACCATCTATATCTATATCTCTCACGAAAAGCAACATTTTCCAAACGTAAGTGCAGAACAAAAGTTCTGCCTCTCTTGAAGGACAGCATAATCTCTTAGTGAGTACACTTCCCAGTGGACATGAAGGATTGAAGGTAATTCGGTAAGATATAGTAGATACCAACTCATCAAGGAGTAACATCGAAATTAGACAAGGACATGAGACAGAAAAGTTAACTCAAAGATACCTCTGATTCAAGAACAAGGGATTGATCAAGCAATGGCTTTGTAATGTAAGTAAAGCTTTCCCATGGAAAGGAGTACTCAATCATTTGTCCATCAGACCCCTCGGCATTCAAAAGATTTTCATCCACCACACAAGCTATGGGCACCGACTCCTGTCCAAAACTTATGTCATCACATAAAATAATATTTTTCTCCGAGAGATCCATGGAAAAGTGTCGGGAATCAATAACACAGTGACATTCGTCCATTGTCCATTCTGAGTTCATGAGATGTGATGGAACCGAAGATCTGACCTTAAACGAATAATTCGGTAAGGGTACTAGCAGAGACAAAATTGGTGACCTTACACTTGGTGTGCACCCTTTAGGACAAATAAAACCCTCTTGGTGCCATTCAACTGAAATATTATGCTCACTGCATAGTTTGGCAGCTTTGAGGTACACCCTTTCTGGAAGGATTCCGTACTTAACCTCCAATGAGGCTTGTAGACTTGCCTTACAGCAAGCTGAGCTCGCAATTGATAAAATTTCGGAATTACTTGGCCTTGGTTTTGTTTTTTTAATTTCTGACATCAATATATTTGCAATAGCTGAGCATTGAGAGTCTGCCAATCTACCAAGACTATCAGCCTCAGGCACAGCTGATTGAACCATGATATCCACTGGTCCAATAGAATTTGACGCCTGGATCCGTTTCTTCAAATTTTGCACACTTCTATTCCTAATCTTATATGATGCTGAATTCAAACCCTTTTTAAACCGTGGACGAGTTAGTCTACCTGATTTCAGCTTATGGGCATAAAATTGAATTCCCTTCTTAGTCAGGCGAGGACCAGTGGAATTTTGGCCCATATGAGCAGCTTGATGATGACGGCCAAGATCAGGTAGCAAATCAAATTTTAAGCCACAAAACCTGCAAATATATCTCCTATTAACTGACTGACTGTCAGATTTTGTATGCTCTATAGAAGCTGACTTATCTGGCTCTACTTTCTGCTGTGAACTTCCATCTAACTGTTGAGCAGCACTTGACAACCTTAAACTGGAAGGATGAATTGAGAGCACATGCAACCACAACTCATCTGGATTCCCAAAATGACTGCCACAAGGAATACACTGTAAAAGCATGCATTGCTCAACAAACTGCACATGGTGCCTCTCCTGCACATGAGCTTCCAATACCTTCTTATTAGTAAAAGAGTCCAGGCAGATTGCACAGACATAGCCCCTAAATAGCCATTGAGCTTCTTTCTTATGGCTATCCATCCAGTGTGTTCCAAGTGCTTGGTCATCAAGAAACTTTTCTGAACATATTTTGCACTTGATGACATTTTCTTGATCACTGTCATTAGATGTCTGTACCAATACCGGAATTAATTCTTCAATTGTTGATGAAGCTTGCAAGTTTTGACCATCTCCAAAGCCCCAGAGCTTCTTCAGCCTCTCTTTTTCACTACATACTAATTTCATTAAAAATTCCCCTACTTTAATATCTTTGGAAGCTTCAGCAATGGCCCACTGAAATTGTACTTCCTTAGGTACTGGGTTTCTCAAAGATAATATGCTTTTGAACAGCCTGTAAAAGAGTTCACATGCGTGGTGTAACTGCAATTTTTGCTCCCTTATCTCGCAACTTTTAAGAAGCTCTACGAACACTTCCTTGGACACTATCCTACTCTTGCCATTTCTTGCACGTTTAAGCCAGCTTGGTATATGTTTCTCGCAGTACAGTGAATGCCTCTTTGGACTCTCAAGACAGGGTTCTTCACCACCCTGGGGCCATGAACCTACGCACTGCACCATGTCATTGCTGCCGAGAGCTTGCTGAGGCTGCTCAGGCTTATCATTCATGCTGCTATCTTGTATGATACCTTTTCCCACATCCAACAGTGGATCTACACAGGCAGGAATTTCATCTTCTCTAGTGAGTACAAATTTTGCAGGAGTTTTCTCCGAATACATACTATTTTCATCATGTTTCCGTTTAAGTTTATTAACAGGAGCAATCATTTTTCTTCCATCTTGGGGCCTGTGCTTCTTGCAGAAAGAAAACCCAATTAAGGCTCTATGCTTGCATTTAGTGCCAAGAACCGTGGTACCTCCACACATTGGTGAGTCAACAGGAGCCATTTCAGCTTTTGCAGAATTTCCAACGAAACGAGAGGCCAAATGCACACAGCAGTAGACATCTCCTTCATTAGCATATCTCACACACTGCCTTCCTTTAGCTTCAATAAAAGCCATGCATTGTCGATTATGATTTTCCAATCCTGAAGACTTCTGAGTAATATCGCTCGCAGGAGTCTGGTCCACATCTTTACTCTTCATAACCTCCAAATTTCCAGCCTCAACGACTATATCATTCCATTTATTAGCTACACAACCAGAAGATCCCACTGGGACAGCATCCTCAACGGGACTCTCTTTTTTCAGAGTTTCAGAATCCAGCAATGCAGTGTTTACAACATCATATCCATTAAAAAATGTTGAGTCAGTTTCAACAGGAACAGACTGATGCGAACTAGAGGCATGCGTATCAGCACGGCGAATCTCAAGCTTAGGCCTTTTCCTGGTCATCTGAAGTCCCATGGTCAATGGGCTATCATTCATAGGCTGGTCCGAGCCTACAGCAGTGGATATTGGATGAGAAACTGAGAACCATTTCATAACCTCATGTTTCCAACTCTTCCAATCAGATCCTAGGTCCGCCTGTGCTGCTTCACTCGATAGTAAGCTTACCTCATTCCATAAGATAGAGTCAGCCAATTCCTGGAACGGCAAAGAGATTAAAAGAAGCTAAAGTTGTAAAAATTGGAAATAATTCAATACACTAGGATATGTGTCATCTCATCTACACACTGATCTTATTATTCAGGTATCGAATAAAGCATTTTCTACTCCTAGTTACAATATTCTGAAATTGTCAACAATATTAGGCCCACCCTTGGAAAGAAAATTAAATCCTTAAGAAGAATTGTCATATTTTTGCCAAAACAAGACATATTAAACTAGCATAATTTAGAGTTTGGTTCTCTATCTGCTCCCTTCACTGTTAGAGCATTGCTCCAAAAATGTTTGCAACTACAAGCCCACAGGGTATTTGAGCTTCAAAGAATCTTGTAATACAGGCAGTAAGAAGGTTCAACCATGCTTCACATTAAGAATCCAAGTCCGCAAGTTCCAAAAGAATTTAAACACAATAAAGCAAAGCTGCTCTCTTTAAATTGCATGGAAACCATCAAGATGTTGTTCAATGGTGACAAGAGCCACCACATTTTTAAACATGTTGGCAGTTTTGCGTTGAAAACTGCTGGCATTGGTAGGTTTGGCAGCATTTTTTGCTGGGATACACAAATAGTGACAATTGAAATAGTACAAAGGACATTGTGATTCAAAGTACTTCAACTGACAGAAGAAGAATCTACCCAGATCAAGAAGCAAAATTAGCCTTGCAATTCAGAAATCAGAGGTTTCATTAACTTGTTCCATTGATATTTGATAGTACCAAAAAGAAGAGTCTTTCCTAGATGAAACAAGGATACTCCACAAGTGGCACTCAAAACCAAAAAAGTATGGGCATATCCAGAGTACCTCTTTAAGCATTTCTATGCATTCAGCACTATTGGCATCCTGACATCGTTGCTTCCAAGAATGCATTGACTGGTGAAGCCAATCTGAAGTTAGGCAGCGCTGCAGAATCATCTGCGAAATAAACAATCAGGGCTAACATCAGTATTGGCTTAAAAAAACCAGGAAAACAATTAGACACGATCAAGATGTTCGATGAACTTCAATGAAGGTTTTATAACATAACATCAAAATGGAGGGAGATATTACATCTTGAAGTTTCAAAAGCATCCTCCCAAGATCAGAATAATCTTTACAGCGGGAAGCCTCCATTGCAAAATCCTTCAAAACCATCACTTCACGAGCAGTCTCCACCAAAGCCTAGATTTCAACAAGAAGTTCTTAATGAGACATTAATAATAATCAACACAACTCAAATTGACATGTACATTCATTTGCATCAAAATATACATGCATGTCAAAAACATATAAAAAAGACATAAATACATTAATGGATTGACTCAAAAGCAAACCTCGCGGTTCAATTGATCAAGAATATTTAGCATGCTCACAGCAAGCTTCTGAATGATAAAGCGACGAGCAAGAGTCAAATCTTTCACCATCTTCACACCAACTTTGTGCGTCTTATATGCAATAGGCTGCGGAAATTCATTGATTGGACGAACTAGTAGCACATCTGCCCAAGAATAATTTCTCGTTCGGGGAAAAAATATCACAAGATATTGTTTCCTGTCATGAGTTGGCTTTGCTTTTAAAGTTGGTAATGGCCAGTCAGCCCTTGCACATCTGATCCCTGATTGCCACTTCCCTCTCCACTACAAGTGTAAAACATAATTATCAGCAGTTACTTCTTGGGGATAACATAGGCCTGTCTGGCCTGCACCCACTTGCATAAAATATTACCTTGCTCTGTATGACACTTTATCACACCAAGTATAGTATGAAATAATTCCAGAGCTGATGAAAGTTCCTTTTGCATCTTAAAAAACTGACAGGCTGTCTGTGTGATACATTTCAACATCGTGCACTTCACACTGTTGTCTCACATTTCCTAGCATTTTGTGCGTTTTTCTCTATTTGTTTTATTTTTTGCAAACCCTCATCATATCCATATATAATAGTGTATACTCCCTCTCATATGTTCAACTTAGAATATTGGCGCCAGAAATTAAGAAGAGCCAATAAATCAAGATGATGACATTAATACTGAATAAAAATCACAAGGTATTATCAATGTGGCAGATGGAATTTGTGAAGTCAAAAGAAACACAGTAGCATATACCTTTACCCAAACTGCTTGAGGCTCATCTCTTTCTAGGCCTTTGATCTCGGAATGGGATGAACCCTCTTGGCTGTTGTTTGGCAGTCCACTTTCAATTGTACCCAAGACTAAGTGAGAACCTTCTAATGCAAGACCAGCTTCTGCAAAATGATCCCTTTTGTCTAAGTTGTCATCTTCAGAATCATGGGAGTAACAAGACAGATTTTGACCATCAACATCAAATTCATAGTATGTATCCCCATTAGAGCCGCCTTCTGAAGCAGGGAAACCATCACAAATAAATTGACCTCCCTCCTCTCTTACTTCATGAGACTCTCCAATATCAAGTGTCAAGTCGTCAACTTTGAGATCAGTCCTAACTTGTTCAGCATCTTGAACGCAATCAGATTTTTCATCGTGTTTAAAAGCTGTTTCTGATCCCTGTTCAGGACAATCAGATTCGCGAGCATGACGAGCACCAGAACATGCAAGGACTTCCATAATTCAACACTTAAAGTTTAATGCCAACTTATGTGTGCATAGCATAAGTTGAGCAAAACTAAATCTGCAGCCCACCGGGAAATCACTAGTGTCAGAAAGAAAGAAAAAGGACCTATGAAGCAGCACCCAAGAAAAAAGAAACTAGAATTTCAGCTAGACTACTTACAGTACTTACAAAATACGAACGAGAGATTGGTTTTCATTGATTTTTATCAGATAAGAAAGCAGTGTCATAAGTTCCCACATACATAAGATTAACCGGAATGTGAAAATGAAGTGAAAACAAATTCAATGTTTAGCAGAAAAAGGCGTGACAATATATGCAACAATTATGCTTCATATATGATTCTTTTCTCCCTTCACATAAAGAACGTAACACCCTGATAACAGCAGTTTTCTTGAAAATAAATGGAGAACAGAACAAAATTTAAGACTAAATGTGCAAAGTGATCATAGCCAAACCCAAATTATGCTTCTACAAACTAAATTTACAACGCGAATATGACTTATCCAAAACTAGAACAAAAATAACATTATGAATCATCTGCCATTTTAATTAACTGCGATCACATCCTACTTGTAAAATCGCAATGTAAAAGAAGGAAAAAAAAAGTGCAAAGGTCTAGTGTTCCAAACTCTATTTGATTGTATTTTTTCCAAAGAATAATTACCAATTTTTCTCCTCTTCCGCAGACATCATTAAAGAACACTAATCATCACAAACATATATATATAATCATTTTGTATATATTTATCTTTATACATATTTAAATTATAATAAATTAAAATCATATTTCTTTACATCTTCTAATTGTTACCTAATAATAACAACATACAACAGTTTAAATGTTTTAACGTGACACCATTACACCAGACGAGAACTTACATAAAGAGACATCTGTATCAGAAAATGTCCACCCCAAAAGTTACCAAACATACTTCACGTTCCCAAAATCATTTTCCACAATTCCACAAAACAGAACCAAATAAACCACAAAGTTTGAATTTATAGTATCTTTAGAAAAAATTCATCTGCTTAATGTTACACAAACTGCAATGCACCCCTATTAAAATTTAAAATATTGAGGCCAAGCAACAGAAGAAGTAGAAATATGGATTGAATCAAACCCACTGGATAGACTACTTGGCTGTAAGAAATAGAATCAAATGAAGGGTTATTAGCAGTAAACATCTAAAAAGTCCTTCAATTGCATTTGTTGAAGAAATATGTTCAACTACAAATTCAATTTCTTTGTTCATATGATCATATTAATACTAAGATTAGTTCAATTTGGTAGAGTGGGGTCAAAGTTAGAGACTTCTTTCCTTCTCCCTTTTTTCTTTTTTTTTTTTTTTTGGTGGATGAGGTGTAACAGAATTAGTTTTTGTCCACAGCAACATTCCGTTCCCATAGGGATACCAAAATTTGAACGTGATCTCGTAATAATATAAACCGTACAATAAAACAAGCTTCACATTAATCTAAATCATACAACAAACAACCTTAATTTTCTGCTATACCACTCAGTTTCATTCCCCTATGGTCTCCTTTTTCTTCTCTGTTCTCCCACACCACAAACAAACCTCAAACATGTGTAATTGACACCAAACAACTACTTTTAGCATATTTTAAAGAGAACCTGTGATAATTTCTGGAAACTCGTTCCTTTGATCTACGAGTAAAACAGTTATTTTGCTAAGAACTTGAACAAAATTCTATAAAGAAAAAGGTTAAAAACAATTTAAGATCAGCTCCCTGATCAATGAAGTTTGCATAGTTATGAAACATTGAAGCTGATAATTTGATGATATTACTTGTTGCTCTCTCAAGTCATAAAGACAACTAAAAATAAAGTAGGGATCAAAATTATCAGAAGGGATCTTCAAAAAGTAGAAAATTTTTTAAAATTACAGTCAAAACAGTATGTAACCAGAAATAATTCCATCAGATAAATTGCTAGATTAATTCAAATTCAAAATAAATAAAAAGTGGAGATCCCATTTAAACTTTTCCAAATATGTCATATTAGCCATTAATATCGCACAGCATTCGTGCTCGTCCAACTCATTAGATTAAATATACTACGAACTAACACCATACATCATACACGGCAACTATTCACGCACATGCGCCACTACAAGGAAAAATAATTATTCAATAAAAGATATAGAAAAGAAAAACTCAACCACGTTCATCTTGAAAAGAGACAAGAAACCCAGATAGTCTTGCCCACTTTACCTCAGAAAAGATTGTTCTTTTCAATTGAGATTCAAGAAATTACACACAGAGAGACTATAGTCAGTGTAGACCACGCTAGACAGACATAAAAACCCCATGTCAGAAAATTACGATCAATAGAGAAGGACAGCAATCCCTTGTGTCAAAAATATTAACAATCAATGCATGCCCTGTATAGGGCTTCCAAGTCCCCCCAACAGGATGACAACCCTTCAACTTAAATCACCCTAATTCAAAGTGAAAAATTAAAACCCTAGCTAAATTGGGGGACAAAAAAGAATGTAAAAATTTACTTAAAACCACAAACAAAAACGCAAAGTGGGTCCAAATCTCAAAAACCCAAAATAAATACGAAACATTGAAGTTACAATCAATGGCAACAAAAAATCTTCACAAGAAACCAATTAAAAGAAGAAATTGATTCAAGTGATTTATCCTCATCCATGTGAGTTTTGTTATTTAATTGGGGCGTAGGAACAAAAGCCCTTGTAGCTAGGTCATGGCTGTGCTAAGCCAATGCTGCCATGAAACATGTCACATAAGATAAATAGATAGATACACATGTATGTATGTATGTATGTATAACAAAAGGGAACATGGCTAAGGGCAAAATTACAGAGAGTAGACAAGAAATTGTTGGTATAATGTACCTTAACAACTGTGGATCACCATTAATTTTTGCAGGGTTGATTTTGGGTAAAATTTTGGTGGTGTTAATTTGTGAAATTTTTGACTAGGAATTTGTTAAAACTGCTACGGGGGAAATATATAATTTTTAGATGTGGATGGTGTGTGTGAGTGACCAGATTTTTGTTGTAGCTGGGGAATATGGAAAAGAAAGTGGGTTATGTGTTGTATGTATGTATGTAACAGGTCCAATTGACTGAAAAAAACACCCAAAAAACAGAAAAATTAAAGTGAAATTGGATGAGTGCGAATGGGGAAGATTGGGGGGGGGGGGTAGGGTACGATGAAATTGGTAGGGTGGAATTGAAATTATTAGCAGGGTGGGGGAGAGAGATGGATCGGGAAAAACCTTTCTAGGGAAAAATGAAGGCACGGTGGGACTTGTAACGTGGCCTGGGGTTATATTTGTAATTCTTCTAGTTTTTGGGTATTTATGGTAATTTTCAAAATTTGGTGGTGTACTACTTCAGTTGCCTCGATGTGCGTTCTGGAAGTGCGAATCGTAATTGTGTAGGAAGGTGGGCGGACGAGTCGTGGACTATCCACATCCCGCCTTACCAATTAGGATATACTCTAAATTTTCTCTTTACTTTGTGAAGAATTATTTTATATTTGCAGCATTTAAATTTTAAATTATGGTTGTGGACACAAAACGGGCAGCAACTTCTTTCTTAATTTTCCTTTTTTTAACATGAAATAACTTTGGTAATTTTCTAGAAATTCTTATAAATTATTTGAATGAAATAAAACGATATCTTTAAATTGTATTATTTTTAGACACAGTCCATTTAATCTAAAATAAATGAATTTGTCCCTTTGTTTGCACAGAGAGTCCCCTATGATATTCTAGACAACTTATTAATTATTATTTCATGATGGAATTATAATAGCCCATGTAAAAGTCGTGACAAATAAATAATCACGTAAATCTTGATAAGGTTCGTAATTTTTTATCTCTATTTTATTGGGATATTTTTTAATACTTGTATTGATTATTTAAAATCGCAATTAATTTTCTTCCGACTAATTAATAAGAGAATTGATTGCCCAACAAAGTGTCGAAAGGATCAAATTCTAGGCCTTGTAGTTTTACATGGTAATGGAGATAGGCGAATTCAGAAGGAAAAAAATAACCAAGAGATTGAGGGAGTTTTGACTGGAAAGAGTCTGCAAAGCCGCATCCATACGCTACTCCTTTCAAGTTCCAACTTCCGACACCACTATTTTCTCTCGGACTTTATTATTGAGATATACACATAAATCGGGTTAAATAAAATTTAGAGATAATTACATTTTTTTTTAAGATTTAGTGTAAGTATACGTAACTTTTTATAATTTTAAAAATTATATTTAATATTATTAAAGTTTATATTCGTCTAATAAATAGGCCTTTCTGTTAATAAGATTTATCGAGTTTTTTTATATTAAGAAAAAGGTCAGATGAAAATTGATATTTTCCCTCGATTGATTTATTATAAATCAAATAATTTTTATAATTTTTTTTCTGACTAAACTACCGTTATACTATGGTGATGTACTTCTCACATTTGTTAACGTGTGAACATTTTTATAAAGATAATTTGATTATAAAAAGATTCATTTGATGTGCAATAGATCAGTAAGTTAATCAGGATATATATGAGTTTATATCTTGCTTCTTTGTTAATATAAGAAAATTTAGTGAATTTTAACTAAATGGGGACTTATTTATTAGACATAAGCAAAATTCAAGGGTATTAAATAAAAAATTTTAAACCACATAAAATTTACGTGTAATTATATTAAATACTATCCCTAAAATTTACCGTCCAATAAAATAGATAAAAGGGCTAAAAACCCTTCTAAATAAATAGTGCCTCCATATAGTGCGACTTGTATTATATTTTTATCAACATTTTATCATGGGCTCATGTAAAAAGAAGTGAGAATTGAATTAGGAGGGATTGGACTGGTTATTCAACCCAATCGCTCAATGTAAACATGGCCTAACTCCTAAGTAGACAAGATTATAAGAGGACAAAATACAAAGGTTGTAAGGTACAAAAGTAGTACTTGGATAAAGAGGGTTGGTATGTATAAATACTAGTCGTCGTTGCATGCAGTCTCCATAAGCATATAAACAAAAAAACTGTGATGTGAGAGGAAGAGAAAAAATGTATGGTAATTAAAAGTGATCAAATAATAAATATATATATCTATATATTTACCCATTCGACTTGAATGGGAGTCGGGTCAGTACGATCTTGTTAAGAAAAAGCACGGATCTTAGTTATTTTTTATATTATTAAGAAGTTTTGGGATATTTATACAAATATTGGATATTATTATGTAGCCCCTCATCATACACCAATTTATCTGTGAAGTTTTTGTTATTTGAGGAGCGTTTATGTGTAGTGTTGCCTGGATTTCTCTCCCAGTTTCGAACTAATAAGAATAAAATAGATAATAAGTTATACTTTTACTTATTTGAACAGATTTAATTAGTATTCAGCTAAAATTAACAAAGGATCTTAAAAACTCTTACAATTTAATTTTTGAGAGGAAAAACTCTTATATTTCAGAAGACACGTAATTTAAATTTAAAAAATTTAACTTTAAAGATAAGTTTTCCCGAAAGAAATAGAGGATTATAAGAGTGAAAATTCGTATTTTGACAATTTGAATATTTTTATTTGTTAGGGCATATAAGATAAAGTTTGAAATATAGAGCAGTACATTATTTTATTTTGATGATTTTTTTCTAAATAAGATAGTCAAAGTGTGAATAGAATAGAAAAATACATCATTAATTAAACTATTTTAAAAAATAACAAATACATTATTAATGTATGTGATTGCAATTACAAATTTCTCATGCACAATGGTATTTGAGTCGTTTCAATTTATTATTATTTTTTTAAATGAAAAGTCATTTCAATTTTGATGAAAATAAATATTGAAATTGAGTGTTATTTACGTTTCTCCAAATACAAAGGGAGTAATAACTAATAAGTCCTTTTTCTATTTAATATTTAATGAGAGTGTTTGTGCTTTTACCCATAAGCAGGGCTAAAACGCAATTATTCAAAAGTTTATGGGTGAGTTTGTTGAAATGAAGATTTGGCGGGGTGATTAGAGAAAAGCGAAACAAATATACCCGCCAAAACGTGAAGAGAGCCCTTCTCGGCGCTCAAAATCTGTCTCGAGTAGGAAGTAAAATTCCAAAATCTTCCGGGGACTTTTGTATTTACCTCATGCCGACTACGGAGGAAGCTCATCTCAGCCGCAGCTTTCGCCGGAAAACCCCGTCAGTTCCTTCCGCCTCCCCCCGCACCGCCATATGCTCTTCTTTCTTGAAACAAGTACAGATTTCTTCCTACTTTTTCTCTTGTTTTTGTTATCGCGATGGTTTAGACATATATTCACTCACCTTTAATGGTGGTCTTCTACAGGTTCTCTTGCACGATTGGTGGCTGATCAAAGCCGACGCGGATTCTGATGGCAAACGATTAGGCGTCGGTGGTTTCACTTCCAAAGAGTAAAGTTTTCACTTCTCTTTCTATTTTGTGGTATGTTTATTTGGTTGTGCTATTCATCTAACAAGAAAAGAATAAGGTCACGAAGCTTAAAAAGTTAAACTGAGGATTGGTTTTTTTTCTCGAGCATTTAGAAAGTATAATCTTCGAAATGTGAGAATATGGATGTTGATTGTACTTTTGGTTCATTGAAATAGTTATTTACATCTGAAGAAACTATTGTCCTTTATGTTTGCTTTAGAGAGAAGGATTGATTATCTGAAATGACTTTAGCATTTAGTGGATTTAAATTCATTGATAATGAGTGCAATAATAGTTCAAAATCGTTGCTGGAGGATTTGAAATGTGTTGCAGCTCAATATCCAAATTAGCAGAATGCATTTGTCATGAAGGATTTGAAATGCTTAGTTCTGAACTCTTGCAATTCAACACACTGTAATTTTTACTATGGAATGGTAGACCTGGAACTTAGGTGTAGGTAACAAAACTTCTAAAACGCTTTCCCGTAAGGTTTACTATATTGGCTAGGTTGACAAGCCCAAAACACTAAGTCAAAAAAGTAAATTTGAAATGCATTCTTGATGATTGTCTTTCTGCAGAATCATTCTCCAAAAACCCTACCATTGATCAATACAGTTTTTAATTGTCAAGTACACAATAGATGATATGCAGATTTATCATTTAATGGGGCACTTCATGCTAAATTTGCAATATTCAGAATCTTGCCTTACTTTGTATGCCAACCTTAACTGTTCACTTTGGAAGCATCCTGTCACATTCATTTCTTATCTGGTTAATAGTGGACTGTCGCTATCAAATTCATGTATGTTGCAATGCTTTTCTGTTTATCCTTCACTAGTTATTGCTTTATCTTGCACACTGGGTTTTCTGACTTCAGTAATGCAGGAGCCACGGTATAAGAAGTTTCTCCTCTGCTCCCATAGTCCACAGATATGATGCTGTTACTCTTAAGACAGTTGATGGCATGACAATTATGATTCACGGACAAATCAATAGGTCTCGTACGCTCGAGAATGGCTTCTCTAAGGAGGTATTTGACATTGATTTATTTTTTTCCGTTCCTTATTGAAGGCTCTGAAGTGAGGGTGGATTCTCGCACAATTTCCTCCCTATGACGTCCTCACCCACTGATTCCTCCCGTGACTATTTATGTAGCGGTTCTATTTCTTTATAGGTCTGCGATGATTTTGTGATTGGGTTTCCGTATTACTGGGAAGAATTTGCTGCTCTATCTGCTGATGAAGAACCAGCTGCGTATTCTGTTTCAAAAGGGATTTTTAATTCTGATGCAAGTAAAACGCCCATGCCCAGAGATAATGGAAGAAATATGTTTGATGATATACTACAACAAAGTGTTGGTGTTGGTTTTCCATGCAGTGAAACACCAAGTGGAGATGAAGAAAGTTCTTATGAACCTTCCTTGAATCATAAGAAAAGACAGGTTGGACCGGGGTGGAGGGTTAACATTAATGTAATAGATGTAGAAAATAGTGGTCCTCTGACTAGAAGTAGAACCCGATTACTGAATAAGTAGGACTGGATGTAGATAATTATGTAAAACAAAATGTTAAGAGAACTACTTGTTGATTCTGAGATGATGAAGTTAATTACAAATGCTTGGGAAGTAAGTCCTCAGAGAATGTTGTACAAATCCAGTCCTTTCTACATTTCTTTGTTGGTAAACAAAGGAGTCCTCAAAATTGCTGGATAGATGAGGATGTTTCTGTTACCCCATTAAGTTTTTTTAAGTGGAATGATCAATTACATGATTACATTTGTATGTAAATTAACATCATCACCTTAAATAATGATAAGTGAGTACAATAATAGTGGAAAATAATGCCAGCTTGATAAACTGCTTATGGATGCAAAAAATGCGACAGAACTTAAAAACTTGTGCAGCGATCAAGAATCCCTGTCTACTGATGGTGCCATTGCAGCAGTGTATGGCCAAAATCAGTTGTTACCGTTGGTCGTGGCTAAAGATTAGCAGGAAGATGGTAGCTGGTGGCCTCACTAGAAAACTACATCTGTAAAATTACTGACTATATCGTGTACAAATTTTCTGTAAACTTCTGTGTTTCCCCCCTTCACTTGACTCTCATATACAACATTATCTGCAAAAATGCATCGTCATCTTGACTAATTTATAAGCTTTTCCTTGTTGTCATTGGATGAGTTTATCGTGGCAGGGTGGTGCAGTTGGGGTTGGGGTGGGGACAGTGGTAGAAGGCAGAGATGCCTTTTTGCACCTGCATATCATTGGCCTTCACTCTCTTGTCCAAATGCCTTTGGAAAATTCCCTTTTTCTGTCTACATTTGTGGGGCATTCCTCCACGCCTCTCCCAAACTACCAATGCCCCATTCTCTCTACTTTCTACTACACATTCACCACACACACTTCCCATCACCATCACTTAAAATCTCCACTCAAATTTGATTTGTATCTTGTATTTCATTTAAGTTCATAGATTCACATAACTTATATGCTCCCAGAGAGAAATTTTAATTTATGTGTGAGCCTCGAGGCGCAATGCTCTGTCCTCAACACAGACATCATCTGCAGTCACTGGCGGACAAGAAAAAGAAAAGATTCTGATCCATTTCCCGAATTTTAAGCTTTTAAATACGAAAGAAACACTTCGGACGTGACTGTTGTGACTTTCTGCTGCTTCTTAGAAAAATCGTGTAGTCTTCTCAACATCTAACGCCGAAGAGCAGCTGTATGTATGCATGAATGGCCCATATCACCCTTCTACTGTAACTTACTCATTTGTAATTATTTGCATAAAAATTCCAGTAAAGCATGCGCCTCTCTCTGCAAACCTGACATCCACCTATTACATATGTATCTGGATTGCTGTAAAAACATAAGCTAGACATATCACAATTGCTGTCTCTTTTTCGAAAATAAAGCTATGAATTTATAAGCTTGATTCTGATTAAAACCAGAACCTCTTCTCTTTTTTTGGGAAAAAGGGTCTTATTTGTCATCAATCAACAAACATTGATGTCTGTATTTGATTTTCTTGAAACTGATATGTACAGCAGCAACTGTGTCCTGATGTCATTGGTTTTGTAGCTGAAAATCTATCAACCTAATCAGAGTAGCAAGGAATCCTGGTCGATGTTTATGAGTAAACAATGCAAGGATGCCGTTTTTTCTTGTACTAATACAACTAAAGAATAGGACGCAGCTCGATTATTGATGACATCGCAAAGTATGTCTGTCAGTTTGATTAGAAAAATGGGGCGCTTCACTCACCTTACTCCCAACACACATTATTTATAATGCAAAACTTTTCACTATATAGTACTTTTGAGTTTGACATTGGGAAGAAAACATTTTTATTGGAATACCAATTTTGTATAAATTTACATAAAAAGATAAAACAGAAGTTTCTTGGAAATATGGTAAATAAAAAAAAATTAAACAAAAAGGATACTATATGACAGGTCGGGTTGTGATTGTTGGTTTTTATCCGTATGGTGGAATGAATCCAAAATCGTAGTTTAATTCCATCTTCTTCTTGATAATGTTGAATCTCTTGGCAGAGACAGAATTTGAATCCATATTCAGCTGATCAATATATGGCACTTGCTCTTACTATTTTATATATACTAGTAATTTGTGGCACACTCTGTCTGTGCATTTTTTATAAATGATATTTACAATACAAAATTTATAGAATTTTATTATTTAATTAAGTATATATAATATAAAAAATTAATATTAAATTTATAGAAAAAGGACAAAAAATGAATGGTTTTTTTTTTTTTTAAAAAAGAAAGGAATAACTATTGAAAGAGAATGGGAAAGTGAAAAGTTAAATGGGTGGGTAAAAAAATTAATAAATAAATTGTGTAATATTTACTTCATGCGCTATACGAAATTGTTCCAATAGTTGAAAAAATTAAAAAGGAGAATAAATTAATTGATAATTAGCAATGAATTTCGTAAGAGATAAGAATTTTAAATTATTGTAATTTCAAAAGGAACTTTAGAATTAAAATATTTCTTCACAATGATTAGAAAAGAATTTTAATGTTGCAAAACTTCATAGTTGATCTTGTCAAAAAAATTAAAAAAGGTCCACCAGACCCAAAAGATTATTAATAAATATTTCGTTATTAAAGTATCAACAAAATCAACAATAAGAAAATTCGATGAAAATCAATAATGAGCTAATTATTAATAAATATTTTTATTACTAAATTTATTGTTAACATAAATTAACAACGTTAACGAATTCTATTATTATGTGAGGAATTTGTATTGTTAATGATATTATTTCTTGTAGTGACACTTTACTCACTTCAATAAATATCACACAAACACATACACAGAGACACGTATGTAAGACTCATTAATTCTTACAAAGTCACATAATATTCAAAAAATATATATAGCTTAAAATATAGACTAAAGTAATTTAATTAATTTGGTCTTATTACTTTTCAAAAGAGATCACTGAACCTTGAGATTGAAAGAGAAGGAGAAACTGCAGGAGTCATAAGCAATCAAGAATCAACATGAAGCACAACTATTTTAGACCGCATAACAAATTTGTACCAATTATTCGAGTAACAAAACCACACACTTATGACTTTTAATTAATAAGGTAGTTTTGATTAATCGGGCACGTTTGCAGCTGTAAAAAGACAGCTTTTTTAATGAGTCGGTCTACATGACGACAAAAAGAGAGGCCTGATCCTAAGGACCTAACCACAATAATCAATCCTTTTCTTTTGTATCGGTTCTTGAAAAGGTCAAGCCCCTCTCCCATTTTTTATTACCTGATTCTATGACAAACGTAAGTCTCTTGGATGCTCTACGACAATCTGGGTATCTCCTATTTCTCTTTATATTGTTCTTTTTCTTACAAATTTTCAATCAGAGATTTAGACAAGAGAAACCCCACAAAAATTTCATTCCTTTCAAGCATCCAATGTTTCCTTTTTAGCCTCAACTTTCAGCCCTTTTTAGGTGACAATGCTATTTTCTTCCACCCTCTAATTGTCCTCTTCATTCTCCTTGTAGAGACATTCCCATTTCGATTTATGCCCATGATTTGTTATTCTTGGATGAACATATTTGGAGAAGCTTATTATGCACAAGGCGCTTGCAAAGAGACAAAACAAACTGCAATAATATTTTTTTCCTTTGAATATCACAAGATTCTTGATTATGATCAAGACCACATTTGAAATTTCGATCCCTTCAATAAAATGTTTTGAGGTTTCTATGAAAAAGCAGCACTCCAAGATTGAAGGGCAATTGAGTCAAAACAAAAACTGTTCTTGTAATAAACTTGATGATATGCCATTATATAATCTCTCAAGCCTCGACTTTCCCGTACTTTTTACCATTACCTTTTTCACTTTCACTTTTGTGTTGACCTCAAAATTCCTAACTTCTTTCAGTAGACTTCTAACCTTTTTTTTTCCTCTTGGATGAATTTCAGTAGCCTAAGTCTAATTGTATATTCATCATATATTCCCAATAGTTTATGGCATAGAATCTTTTGTTATCCACCCTGGCTCTCTATCTTTGATCCACCAACTGTGTCAGAATTACTGAGATTTTTCTCAACACTTGCTCTAAATAAAGAAAAGCATACTGAATATTTTGGAGCTAAATATTTGGAAACTATTATCTTTTTGTGGGAAAACAATGAGATATCATAACTATTTTTTCTATATTTAGTTGATTGCTTTCTAATTACAGATAACCACACTAGAATCCAATTATGAAAAAACATGGTCTATGACTATGAGGTCTTTAATACTACAGGGGTTTAGCCAAGAATTGTAGGCTTTCTAGCAGTATATATTTGGCAGCAAGGGACAAAGGGGTAGAGGGACGGCCACCAACTCCCACTTACAACCCAACAATTGAAAGGAATGTGGGGAATGGAGCTCACTCTTCATTTCTTGTCACTAAAATCTTTTCTCCTCTGGTTGTGATTATTAATAGTAACAATAGAAACTGATTTTTCATAGTATTCTCACAGCCACCATTTTTCCCTCCTTGCTGCTGTTTTGCCACCTTTTGTAGGGCATCTACTTTTGTTCACTTTGACATTATTAGTCGGAGACTTTCTTCCTTCAATTCAACAAAAGGAAAAGCCTACACAATCTGTGTTTGATAGCTTTTTACTTCTTTTAACACCAAAAGTCCCACATTGCCTAAAAGCCATAGTTACAGAAGCAGATTTTGAGGGCGTGAGGATGGGAGCTTTTCTTTAAGAAAGGAGAGACCTTGGAGTCAAAAGGGCGCCTTTGCTTAGCCATTTTTCACTTGTGCACCTGACCATCTGTTGTGTTCAGACTTGAGATTAGCATTAAAAGGGTGACAAAAATGCTAGAAGACAATTGGGGGTTTTGACTGGAGCAGACGTTTTCCGGGGCCCTTTCTGGGCATTCTTGCTTTTTATGTTGTAAAAATCATATCTTGGTGCGTATTTTTTCAGAACTGACCTTGTTAGTGGTAATGATTCTTCTTGCTGTCTTTTCTTGGTTGTTTTAGCATTCTGCGGTTTAATGGTGCTTGTTGAAATGTAATAATGTTGTTGTTCGTCTGATTTGCAGAGATGGGTTTAGAAGGGTTTAGCAGCAGTAAATGGCCGGGGCTGGGTAGACACAAGCGTTCAAAGAGGTAGCTTTAGTGCTGTAACATTTTCTTTTGCTTGCAGTTTTAGTATTTTTTAGCTAAATGAGTGCGTGGGAACAGAGAGATTTCTGTATGGGTTAGAGGGCTAGGAGGAAAAGGACTTTGGAACCATGCTTTACTGTCCTCTGCAAGTCGAGAGTGAATAAGACTAGCGTGTTTATGACTTCCATCTATGTGAACCACATTTCTCTTCCGAGAGTTTATTTTGGCTTGCATTTACAAACCTTTGAAGAATCTGTGGACGGAAGGAGTTGGTGGAAGAGCCAGAGTATGTGATCTGTGTGAAATCTTGAGCCTGGGATCCAAGTTTTTATGAGTTTCTATTATCTGCTTATTCCTCAAGTTCAGATTGCTGATTATTTGTTATAAAATCATTTATAAGATAAATCTGCTAGTGGAAGATAAATGTTGTTTAGTTTTTTCGTAAAAGTGAAATAGAGATTTTGCTGGCAAGTATATTATGTTCAATTTCATGCTCTCCTTAAAGAATTGTTCCTTTGCAGCTTTCCAGATACCAGAAGATCTGAGGAAAATAACTTGATTCAATCTACTGAAGCAGCTCATCAACAGAAGTTGGTAAGATACCTTATTGTGGCCTTCTGCTCTTGTGATTTAAGTTAACAGGATTTCTAGATCTTAGACTCTTAAAAGAGCCGAAATCATCAACTTTCTGTGTGAAACCATGTCGAATACGCTTTCAGAATCCCTTTTCAATTACTGGAATCTGAAAGGACGTATTTCACATGGAAAGGAATCAACTAGTGTGATAAAGTTTGATGATGAATGTTGATTTCTCTCCTGCCAGGCTATGGGTCACTTAAATGTTTGTACCAACAGCAAGAAAAAGCAATCATCAAATGCTGAAATCCAACATTCTTTGAGGCAAGAGGTATTGCAGAATGTTGTATTACAAGCTTCTGCAAATAGCCTAATTTCAGACATTAGTTATACAAACTGTAATACAAGATATGGGCTAATATGTCTTGTTTCTCTCAAGTAGATCAGTTTTATCACGAGTATCGGTTACAAATAACTTATTTTCATCACCTGTGCAGATATTGCTGCTTGAAAAGAGACTACAGGACCAAGTTTCTGTTCGCTGTGCTCTAGAGAAGGCACTTGGTTATGGGGCTTCCTCCCATGATATCACAAATGAAGCCACAATTCCTAAGGTGGCAGTCTCGTTTACAAGATTATCTTATCTGTACATTTCTATGTTAAGTTTTTTTTAACTGTTTTTGTTTGGTTGAGTGTTCATATGGTACGGTTCACTTTTTGTTAACTATGCTGTGCATGTATTTTCACTGCTATTGCTCTGCATGTGCCTCCTTGAGGTTAGGTGTGTATCTTATAATCTGGAGTATTAACATAGTCTTTTTATCGTTTCACTAACAATTTCTCTTAACTATTTCCAGCCCGCAACAGAACTCATTAAAGAAATTGCGGTATTGGAGCTAGAAGTTGGGCATTTGGAACAGTATCTACTTTCACTCTACAGGAAGGCATTTGATCAACAAATCTGTTCTTTATCTCCTTCGAAGAAGGATGAAATACTTAAATGTCCCTTAGCAACACCAAGGAGAAGGCGGCTCGATTTTTCAAGATCAGATATTACATCAGCAAGGGAATCGGCACCTGAAGCTGAAACTCAGACACTGTCAAATTCAAGGAAGGAAGCTAATGGTCCATCTGAAGAGAAGCTTGTAGACTCTGGTGTTCAGAGGTCTCAGTCTTCGCTTTCTCAACGTTCTGCTTTGGCTAACAGGACCTCTCCTCCAGAGGAGGCCTTGGGCAAGGCTGTGCGTGCATGTCATTCTCAACCGTTGTCCATGATGGAGGTACCTCAAACTTTATCACTTAATAGCACAGACTGCATTAAGTCGGTTTTAGATTTTTAATCTTAAATTTTAGTGGCTTACCAAAGCTTTGGTGCTCTTACAGTACGCACAGAACTCTTCTTCAAATGTGATCAGTCTGGCAGAGCATCTTGGGACCTGTATTTCGGATCATATTCCCGAAACACCAAACAAGCTTTCCGAAGATATGGTGAAGTGCATGAGCAATATCTACTGCAAGCTTGCTGATCCGCCATTGGCACATGTTGGCCTCTCGTCTCCGACGTCATCTTTGTCATCTATAAGCGCATTTTCTCCAAAAGATCAATGTGACCTGTGGAGTCCAGGATTCAGACACGATTCTTCTTTTGATGTTCGGTTGGATAATCCTTTTCATGTTGAAGGACTGAAAGATTTCAGTGGGCCTTACAGCACAATGATTGAAGTATCTAGCATATACAGAGATAGTCAGAAGTTGGGTGATATTGAATGCTTGTTACAAACTTTCAGGTGAGCATTCAAATGATGCACATATGCTTGATTAGTCCTAACAACCTAAGCTGGTTAGTAGTCACTGACTTCACATTTTACAGGTCCCTTATTTCTCGATTGGAAGAGATAGACCCGAGAAAGATGACACATGAAGAGAAGTTAGCCTTCTGGATCAATGTGCACAATGCTTTAGTCATGCATGTAAGGATCTATATCAAGCAACTTTACAACACTTTGATGTTACTAACCATTTCCATCATGAGTTGACATTATGATTTTTGTGTAAACAGGCATTTTTGGCATATGGTATCCCACAGAACAATATGAAGCGAATGTTTCTACTACTTAAGGTGAATGAAAGAATCAGCTTCTCCATATAATTGAAGATAGGTCCAAAAATCTAGTCTAACCCTTCTGTTTACCCAGGCTGCCTACAATGTTGGAGGTCAAATAATAAGTGCAGATGTCATACAGACTTCAATCTTGGGATGCCGAATGTCTCGTCCAGCACAGGTACGTCATGGCATGTTACATAAATAGATCCTATTGTATCTATGCTATCAGTTACATGTATCTGTCAAAGAATTTCTTTTTAACTTTTATTTGACAAAGCTGTGCTGATTATATTACCTCCATGTTTAGTGGCTTAGATTGCTACTTTCTTCAAAAACAAAATTTAAAGCTGGTGATGATCGACAAGCATATGGGATTGGACGTCCGGAGCCCCTTCTGCACTTTGCACTTTCAGCTGGGAGCCATTCTGATCCCGCGGTATTAATCCACCCCTTTTTCTATGCAAGCCTCGTTCTTTATATTCTACATTAAATTTTTTTGAGCATGGACATAGCTGCTGCATCGTTGCAGAAAATATTTTAAGATGTTTTTTTTTAACTCAAAGATATGTTAGCAAGCCAAAGAACAGAGTCCAGTGAGACTACATTTTCTAACTTTTGTGATCTGAACAAGTTTGTGTTTCTTCTGTCCTCAGGTCCGCATTTACACGCCTAAAAGGGTTTTTCAAGAGCTAGAAGCAGCAAAAGAGGATTACATTCGAGCAACCTTTGGTGTTCGTAAGGATCATAAAATCCTTCTACCAAAGACAGTCGATTCCTTCGCCAAGGATTCAGGTCTATGTCATGCTGGCATAATGGAGATGATCCAACAATCTCTGCCCGACTCTCACAAGAAAAGCATCAAGAAATGCCAGCAGGTGAAGAATCGCAAAAACATCGAATGGGTTCCCCACAATTTTTCTTTCAGATATCTTATACTGAAAGAGCTGGTGAAGTAAATACGGCCTTGGTTCACAGCAAGCAACTAACCTCATTTTCCTTACTTCTTTCTCAAACAATTTTTCTTTATTACATTCGATTCGTCGATGAAGAGGTTGAGACTTACCCTCTAGTTGTAAAGCAATAGAATTGGAGCTTCAAGACATAGCTTACTGTGGTTTGGGGGTGTGATTTTGTAATCTATCAAGAAACAAACGACTTTGCATCTCAGGGCTCTCTGTATATATATCTGGTCTACATTTTTAATCTGTCAAACTAATCTCAGTCAGTCAGCAGGGCATGCAGTCCATCCATACACTCTGTTTTGCTTGGGGTATCTTTCAGATTTTTATATCCCCATCAATATGCTGCAAATCATCATCACCTTATTAAAGAACAAATTTCAAGAAAATGCAATTGAAGTCTGAACCCCTTTTGTTTATTGCACTCCTTTCACTTCTGACTTAGTTTTTAAGTCCAACAACACTAGTTTGTAATTACGCAGACACACGATGCTACTTGTGCGGCAATCGCCTCGAAGACCAAATTCGAAGCTTGAAATTGAAGCAAATTTCAAGATTCCAAAAATTGAAGAAAAAGAAAAAAAAGATAAAAAAAAACCAACAGTCCTCATACTCCAAATTAAGTAGTAGCAAGAAATATGGATCGAAGATGAAAATATTACTTAGTTGAGCAAAATCATATCTAGTACCATTACATTCTAGTAAGGTTTCTCTCCGACAATATTTCCAGGGGGATTATAGAAGCAAATTGTGAGACTAGATTGATCCTTGGCGCATCCAGCCTGGGCGCATCCCAACTCCACCGACTGCTTCCACACCACCTGAGTGTACACCCCGCACCTGTGATCCGGCGCACACGAGTTGTCCTGGTAGTTATAGAACTTCTTCTCCGCGACCCACGTCTCGACCGCCGTGCGGGGCGTGACCCTGAAACCCCCGGCCCACAGCTGATTCCCGCCGTATTTGCCGTTGGCCAAGTTCGCAAAACTGCAGTTGTGTTTGTCTCTCTGGAGCCTCACCAATAGGCTGGCGGATTTGGCCAGCGGCTGGCTCCACTGGAGAGGGCCCACCCCCACCTCGGCTCTTGCTTGGTTGTGCGCTTCCAGGTACTCTTTGGAGTCGTTGCCGGCTGGGCCTGGCGGCGGCGGTGGTGGTGCAGGTTGAGCTGAACATTGGCATGTGAGTAGCAGTAGAGAAGCAGTAAATGCGAACAAGATGTTTACCATTTTGTGTCGTGTTTTTGGTTGGAAAAAAATGTATGTCTAAAATGTGAAAAGGGTGGGAATGATATATAGACGTCTTGTGATGTGTAATTGTGTTGTGGGTGTTTTATCGTTAGGCAAAGTAAGCACATATTAAGACCATATATATGTTTATTATAACTTAATTATGTAATTAGGACAGATTTGTCAGAATAATTTGGAACAATTAACTTTGAGTAAATAATAATAATAATAATTGAAGAGGGAGAGGCAGAGGGAGAGGAGGTAGTGCAGTGCAGGTGGGCGTGGTGGTGAGTTTGTGAGAGAAGAGCGATGAAGAATGTGTGTGAGTTGGGAGAGGGAGGGACATGAGACATGTGATGTGAGATAGGGTTATTGTTGCACACGTGATCCCTTCCCTTCACTTGTTTAGATATTAGTGCCACATCACAATAATTCACATCACTAGTTTCCGACTTACTATCAATATTAAAATGAAAATCCGACTCCCTACCCTTCGTCCCAATCAATAATCATGCATGCATCTTGGTCCATCAGAAACACGACTATGCGCCCTATTTCCAGTTATTGCACAACACCCAAACTCTTAAGGACAGCACAAATGGACAATGTTTATGTATGTAATTCAGGTTTGCAGGTACATGTCCATCAACACCATCTGTCTCTGTCTCTGTCCATTGTAAAATACAACTCAAGTTATTCACAGCCCAACTTTGATATCTTTCCTCCAGTAAATCGCGCCACATGTATAAGATTTTCTTTTTCTTTTTTTTTTTAAAAAATAATACTAATGATACCTAAGGAATCAATCTCAAACTCCAATGAAATTGTCTAGCTCCATTGATCAAAGGGCTCAAGAACAATCAAGATAAATTATTATGCCAAACTGCACAAACACCAAGCAGCAAACGACCACCTCCGACTCATTTGTTGACAGATTTCAGCTAGTCTAGGCCCACTTTCAGAAACTTGTTGAGAAAAATCAAACTACTCCAAGCCCATATTTGTTTTCAGTTGGTGGCCCAATTAATTTAGCTAACACGTCACCAATATTTTTCACCTCAAATTACAGATTAAACTAGAGACGCATTAGCAGGGAAGAAAACAGCAACCGAAATTCTGGGATAAAGCTAGGCTAGCCTAAAGCACCCATAGTATCATTATCACTATACAAACCAAAACTATGAAAGCCCAACAACATACATGCATGTGACTAAACAAGGAAGAATGGGAAAGGTTGCTATAACACATGGAATGCTAGCTTGCATATGACATGCTTAGTTGATATGGGAAATGTAGAGTTTTGGCATTCAGAATTTACCAACAAGTTTGATCTTCCGCGGCATAGTTAATCATTCTGCTGATCTAAACACTTGATCATGGATCATGTTACAAATTGTCAAGCAACATCTTCCAAATTGCACAACTCCACCTTTTATTTTCCTCCTACTACCATGCATTTTACATCAATTACAATATAGAGCTAGCTTTTACGATTTGTCCATTCCAACGTCTCTTCTTTCTAATGAAATGTTTTTTAAAAAACAAATCTCTAAAATTAATCCGAGTACGCTCGGTTAAACCACATCACAAACTGCATTATTTCTATTATTATCATTATTACTCTTTAAAATAAATAATCATAAATACAAATATCACTTATCGACAAGGTTGCATGCGGTCACCAGCTAACAATGTACAATAAAATTGAACATTTTATGAACTTCATTATATATTATAATTAAATATAAGTAAGTTTGACAAAAGTTTCAGATAAATTAAGAGTACACTATAATGAGTTCCCCTAAAAATTACCATAATTACAAATATTTCTTTGTTATTTGAAAAATTACAAATACTTCCTAAAATTAATAGTTGTCTTATTTGTTAGATGATCGTTAATTTTAAGGGGTAATTATAATTTCTCAAAAAAATGAGGAGTTGTTTTTAACTAAGACAAATTTAAAAAAACCCTTCGTAATATACCCATAATTGAATACCACTCCTGTAAAAAATAATTAAAACAACGAATTAAGACACATGGAGCTGAAGAAGAATATGAGGCACCCAGTGTAGGCTTAAAATAGAAAGAAATTAAGGGAGAATTGAGGAAGAAAATAAAATCACATGCATCCTTCCTAGCCAGCTAGCTTGTACGTTGAAACAGAAAGATTGATAAATGGACAGGCACAGCCAATCCGCACTATGATGGGATGTAGGTAGCTAGGGCTAGCGGCTGCAACAGCGCGCATGCAGATAGGTTCAATCTTAGGATTCTATCTTTTTCTTAAATTGTTTGTCTGAAAACGCAGAACGAGTGGCGGACAATGAAAGCATAGTAGTCAAGAGATATATATATCTCCGTATGTATGGTGCGCTGCGTGCCCACTAAAACATGAAGAAGAAGACTGTTACCTCCGCACAGGGGCCGGGTTATTCAGGATTTTATCATCCATCTACATAATTATTATGGTGTTGGCTTTGTCCCCTGCACTACACATCACATCATGTACGTATTTCATGACATGTTGGTATACTTGAAGATTTTTTTGGCCCTATTATATATACCAATCATTATATTATCGATCATCATCGTGTTATGAGATAATTAATATATTATATATATATATCTAATTTGTATAATAAAAAATTCAATTAATTGATGAATGGTATTTTACATATATCTTACTTAATTGTTAAGTTTAAAAGTATTATCTGTCTCTAGCTATCTTTTTAATCTAATTACTAAATCATTGTCAAAGGTAGCTTTAATAATATCTTAAGCAATAAGAAATGATGGAAAAAGCACTGATTTAAAAAGTAATTTTATATAATTAAAGTACAGTTCTTGCATATATATGTAAACAATATTGGAAGAAACACGGTAGATAAGACTTTGTGAGTTGTGTAAACAAGTGGGATTGAACTATTCAGATTTCATTTCAGGGAATTCAAAATCAGCACTATAAATTCCGAACCTAGTTTTAATTTGAGGAATTAGATGTGCTATTAATATAATATATATTAGAGTAGCGGCCGGAACATGCATGGACCAAGAACAACTTTTGCTCTCCTCAACCTATAATTAAGCAAATAAAATAAATAATAATTTATGGTTTGACTATTGAAGACCCACTATATGCGTGTGTTGTGTGTATGGCACTTAGAATGGAAGAGGTCCATTCTTGGCCGAATACAACTTTTATATAAATATCTATTTGATGATTCGTGCTTGAATTCAGATATGTTATACATGAAAATTTGGATGATCTATAAATTTGGGTTTTTCATTAGGTGAATGTTTTTATATCCTAAATTAATGTTTAATTCTTGAGATAATTATATTTACACAGCTTATCTATTGGAGAGTTTAAAAAGAAACAAGAATGGGTAAAGGCTCTTGGAAATTTCAAAGTAATAACAATGGTAAAAGTCAATTATTATGAAAATAGAGCAATAAAAATATAGCAGGCGCATTGGATTCTGGCAGTTGGCACCCGGCATGTCTATGATGTGCAGTCGAATTTCACATACAGGCCAGCCTAATTTGAGGGGGAGGGGGGACCTCACAAGGACTGGGCGGCCCTTTAATATCCTAATGCCAACTGAACTATGGGTTAGCGTAGCTAGCAATCACCGGCCGTCCTCCACAATTGCAATTCACCCTATCATCAACTCATGGATTATAAATTAGCATGAAGGGTTTGACTGTTTGGAGTGATGATGAGTAGGTAATTACACAAAAATGTTGTTGTTGTCTTGGCATCAACACCTACGTATCAATGTATGTATGATCAATCATTTAATCTAATTGGGTGGATGGATGGAATTGGAAAGGAATCATCATTGTGTTTTGGGGGTTGTAGCAACCAGCCCCATCACTCATAACCATGCCTATGCCACTGTGCCTCCTCTCATTACAGCTGTTAAACAATATATAGTCTGTGTTTCTGACGGGACCATTTTATATATACACACATCATCTCTCTCTCCCAAACACACACACACTATCCTCCAAGCCGGGAAACCCAATTATGTTGCCTGCTTCTTTAACAACTTTTCCCTTGTTTTATTTGCTTCCTCCCGCCTTCCAATCCATTACCATATTTGAACATTTTAATATATTATTTTATTCTTAATAAAATAACAAATTCAACATCAATTACATTATTATTCGTAAATAACAATAAAATATTCATAGGTTGGACTTATAATAATCAAGGATTCATTTATAATAGATAATTACTTAGCTTTTTGTATTTGGAAGATAGGAGGGCGATGGGAAAAAAGGGAAAGTGGATGATATTGTTGAGGAAGAGTGACATTTTGGTGACGTTGATTCCGTTTTAATCTTTGATGATCAGCGGAAAACCCTTTTGTTGTTTTATGGTTTACATTGTCCTGGCATTCATAAATGTCTTTTTTATCTTGAGAGTAGCGTACGCACCAAACAAAGTATGATAACCATCAAGCAACCGCATATGCATCTGCATCTTATCTTCTTTCTTGGAAATTACACTCAATATCATGTTTTAATTATTAATTATCACGAAAGCCAGTTATCTCATGATCAAGCCATGATATATATAGGCATGATTAATGGGTAAGCCAGCCACCCAAGTGTATACTTATTTACTTGCTTACAATCAACACTCATCTCCCACTGCCACAAAATTGTAATCCCAATATCAAAAAGAAGAATAAATGCCCATTTTAACCACCCACTAATTTTTCTTTTCTCATTTTTCCAAGTCATGATCATCATCAGAGAGTAGCTCCGCTAATTTAATTACCTCAACTCGTTTTACACTATATTTACAAAAATCAAATTTCCGTTTCCGAGAATGCCCCTAATTAACTACTCGGGTATTGCACTCAACCTCGCCGTGATCTTCCCTCTTCCGCCGCTCTTTCTCCTCCCCCCCGATCCAGTCTCTCCTACGTTGCCGCCGGCCTTTCTGGATTGCTTCACACCATTTTCTCCTGGAAACACCAGTATATTCCGGCGACACCCGCATTTGTCACCACAATTTCCGCCGCTCTTAGTCAAAGCGGAGCTGGCTTTAACAGCCAATGCGGCCATCTCTTCAGCCTGAAGCCGGTGCTTCAACCGGCTCAACGGCAGCGCGAAGTAGAGCTGACCAGGCTGAAGCTCCTCGTCATCACTGACCGCGGACACGACGTCATCGAAATCCATCTCATCGGAGTTGCATATGAAACAAGCGGGATTCTTCTGTAGAACGTAAGAAACCTTGACAGGATAAGGAAACTCCTGTAATCTTCCATCATCTAGTATCAACTTAGCCGTAGCAACAGAGGTCGAATCGCAGGAGCTGCATATTCCCATCTTCTCTTCAAATCCCTTGAGCCGTTGTTGTGTTGGACGAACGTGAGAGAGAGAGAGGAGATGTGGGGTTGAAGAGAATATGTGCGGTGCGGGGGCGTATATATATATATATGTATATGCGTGGGAGTGTAGGGGGAGGGGGGGTGATATGGGGAATTGAACCAGGAGGACACGTCAGCAAGGGGGAAATGAATAAAGAATGGAGGAAGGAGAAAGGTGTTTTATGGATTTGGATCAGTGGGCACAGCTGCCAGCCTGTAAACCTCTGGGTGACAGCAAGAGTACTATTCTGACCCACTTTTTGGCATGAAATTACGAGACAGGGACCGGCCCCGCCTCTCCCCCTTTCGTTGTCTTTTTCTTTTTCATTCGTGGTTTTTACTGCCTCTGGGCCACTACGTAGTGTAAACACATATATCACCCAAACTAGACTTATTAGTGTGAATGAAGATTTAAACATAAGTGCTATGGGCTATATGCGCTTTTAGCCTTTTAGTATTACATACATGGTGGGGCATTTTATACGCGGCATGCCTTTTTTCTATACAAAGCTATAAGTTATTGAGTGGTGAGATTCACAAGTAGCTCCTGAAACAGATTTTGGGAATAGTTGGGCATCACGTCTATAAGCGTGTGTTTATGGAAAATTTTGGGGACACGCTTTTTGTTGTTACGAGTTTATGGTAGTAGTAGTATTGGAGAGAGACACTATATACATATATATATAGCTAAGAATATTGTTGTAGAGTTTGGTACACGACAATTTTGGTTCTCCACTATGACATGCGTGTTTCAAGTAATTTCAACTATTACCAAAATATATATGTTGTGATTCGGGGAAAAAGTTTAGTAGAATAAAAAGGAAAACATACATACATATATATATATTAAATTAAATGAGAAAATAATGAGTATGTAATTATGAAGATAGACATCGAAACCGTTATGTTTTAATTTTGTTCTAATAAATTATGTACAGTAGGGTTTGTTTGAGAATGTGGAATGCATGTCTCATTATTTGAGAAAAATAAAAAAAGCAAAAGAAAACAAGGAATTGTTAAAAGAGGAGGGTGGTGATTGTATGCATCATAGAAAGTTGAAGATGGTGCATGATATCTGTTGTGGAATTCACGTGACCCTGGTGTATGGCTTCCAAAACCCACCTTTCTCTTCAATTCACCCACCTATGTATGGACCATCGCCTGCCTTGTTAACCGCATCAATCACCATCTATTCTTTCCTTTATTTTTATTTAATTTATAGTCTCTAAAATAATAATTCATCCATCAATCATACATTAATTATATATATTGAAAATGTAATATATATAAAAAGATATGCAATTACCACCATGTTGAAGACATTAGACAAAATATATATTTGTAATTGGACTTGGTTACTCCCTGAAATTGAAATTGAACGTTTAATTAAAGGTGAGAATGTGCAGTGATTTAATTGACGGTTGGATTGTCAAATAAGATAAGGTGGGGGGGAGGGAAATGGACCACAGCCCCGACTACCCATTGCCCAATGCTAGCTACAAACACACACACATATATATATATGGTGATGATGATCAATGCAGACTATAATAATAATAATAATTTATATTAGAATTTATAAATGATGATGTGGAGGAATAGGATAGATTTATGGGCGAGGTTGTGAGAAAAGCAGATGGAGGGATAAGGAAACGTGGCAAGTGATGGAGGGGGCAAAGGGGGTTTTGTAGCTGAGTCTGAGCGAGCTGCAGAACATGCACAAAGACACGTATAAAAAGAAACTCATAGCAGCCTTCCCAACCTCGTCTACCCCATTACCCTTCTTTTCTTTCTTTTTTCACATTCACTTCCCAATTACCATATATACAAATTTTTATGTACGTCTACGTCGTCATTATTAATTTATGATATAATTGGTGTGATAAAATTTTATCAGATTAAATAAACAAATCAAAGTCTCATTATGTGAATATATTCTTATTTTTCAAACTAGTATCGCTCTACTAATTTCGTAATATATAATATGTTTTACTTGTTAAAAATAATTATGATGTATGTAATTATTAATTTGTTCATATTTTTCATCAATTTGAGACATGGATCATAAACAACATGATTGATCTCAACTTAAACAATTTTCACTCGTAGAAAAGAAATTTGGCAAAATGTTTTTTAACTTGTTGAGCAAAATTTGTTTTGATACCACAATTATGACTGGTGATGCTTTTAGGTTCATAAAACTCAAAATCACGTCTTTTTAGTTCCAAAAAATATGATTTGACCCAAAATTCAGCACCTTTTTAATCCCAAAACCACAACGCATGTGACTTTTTAGTACTAAAAATATGCGATTATAAGTTTTATGAGACTAAAAACAACACCTACCATAGTTGTACCAAAATAAGTTCTAATCTTATTTTATGAGATTAAAAAAGCATTTTGTCAGAAAAAAGAGGTTAAATAATGAATCTGTTTCTTAGTTACAAGTGTATATATATATAATTAAACATAAAGCAGGTTGGAATATATATATGTATTTGCTAAAATTAATTACTTTGTAATATATATGTATATAATAACTTATAACGAAGAGAATATTATGTTATTGGGGAGGGGGATGATGTAATTAAGTTTGCGCAAGTTGCAACGTAATTAAAACCAAGTCTTGGTTATTGCAGTGAGTGGTCTCTAAGAATCTTTATGAATATGAATGATTAGCTGTAATGCTGCCCTTTTCCCCAACCTTTTCTCATATCTTTTAAATAATATATATAGTCAGCGTCTGCGTACCGGCGACCACTCACTCCTAATTAGCTTTAAATTCAAACAAACTCTCATCACTCCTTCCATCCAATCATCATCTAATTTACTTTCATTCCCCCCATCCTCGAACCTTCCTTCACATGCCCTGTGCCCTACATTTACATTCACTTGCTCACCGACTTAGACTTAGAGTTGATCTAGCCATCATTTGAAATATGATATGCTAAAGCGTGATCCAAATGAGTATTAATGATAATTGATTTGCATACACGAATCATAATCTAGCTAAGGTGGTCATTAGTTAAAACTCTATGAAATTTAAGTCAGTTAAGATTTGATGTAAAAGAAGTTACATGATGAGCTCTCCTTACAAAATGCGATCTGATAGTAATAAATGCATACCTGTAAAATGGATTTATGTGTCAGAATAATTACAATTCATGTGTCAAAAGAACAGTGCTAAATCAATGTCTATTTAAATGGGTTGCGGGTTAGATGTGACCCGACCCTATTTATTTTCAAAGATTGTTTTTCTTATCTATTATTATTATAAATATATATTGTTCAACACAAGATGACAATGGGGAGTGATGCAGCGCACGTGTGTTGATTTGAGCTGTCAATCTCAATTCAGAGACAATAGAGTGCACGTACATGCATGCATGATTGCTTCAGCTCTAATTAATGAAGCTTTGCTACTGCTACTGCTACATGTATTTTGTATTTATTTATTTATCAGATTAATAATATTTATTTATTAGATCAATATAATATTTGTTCTGGCATCTTCGAATTGGACCACCACCACCTCCTCCAAGAATATTAATTAACAAACAACAAAAAATTGTGTAAATATATAGCAATTTTATAAGCCGGAGAATCTCCAACATAAGTCGTGAAATTGGGAATTCAAGAATCCAAACCTGAATTGGATATTCTTGGCTAAATTGAATGAAATAATACTGCTGGTAATGAGAGGAGTAGCTGGTCTCAGCAGGGTTACCAACCGGCAACACGACGTCGGACTATCCACCATGACCTATACATTAAATTCCTACTCAGATTCTCTTTTCTTTTCTACTGTACACACACACACACCCACACGCTTTCTGCTTTCTGGGCCTGAAAGAATTTTCATCTTTTCTAGTGTCTTCAGAAATATATAAAATGTTTGAGGAGCTGGGATTTGATCCAGGCCCAATTCCTACACAACCTATTCGTTTCGAAGCTCGCCAGTTGCCACTTGCCAATACGAACCCTTGGGCCCAGCACATGTCCAAATGGGCCGACTGCCCCCACAACATAAGGATCAATCTTCCTGATGAACTGAATCACTGTGATTCCGACATATTTCTTTTGCCAAGTATGATGACCATCATGGCCTCGCTTATTACATACAAATTTGAGTGGAATCAACTCCTTATATATGTACACTTGCAAGACTACAACGAACAATACTACAATTGTATTGTCTAAGCAGCAAAATCTTATTGGGATTTCCCATTTAATTTCTACATATGCATAATCGCAGGATTTGTACATAGATGGACTACACAGAAGGAAGGAGCCACAGATTGAAGAGGGAGGAGGATAAGGACAGAAACCACGACAAGAAGGCCATAGCAGCAGAGAGTTGGTATCTGGTGCATAACTTTCCGATGCAGAAGCCTTCAGAAGCAAGCAAAAGACTGCTCACGCTAGCCGTTGAGCAAGATGCAGCTAGCGACAGAAACGAGAGGACCTATCAAAGAATACACCAACTGTTAATTTGTTATTGTTCTGTAACTATAAGTGATGCGACGAATGGCAAATATATATGTAGGGCAAAGATAAAATGTGTGTAGATGTCTTTACCCAGTCTCCGAGGACGACAATTGAAAGTATTCCACGTTGACGAGATGGACGTCTAATGAAAACCGAGAACACATCCACCACAGCCAGAGTTAAGCTCCATGGGATTACCAATCCCATAATTGTTACCAAGAAGCTGCAAGTAGAAAGGTTCGGCCCAAATAATTACAGAACAGAACACCTACATTTTGCAGTTGATTTCTTGCAAGAAAAACAACAGTATAATGGAAAACAAATGTTCCTAAGATAACAATTCAATCAACAACTCAGGCATCTACATTAACTACAAATGACTGCAGCAAACAGTAACTAATATTTAATCATGTTGATGGCAGTTCATTTATGAATGAGAACCGAATGCCTAATGATGCTAAAGTTTCAGTTAAGTAGAATTACAGACAGATCAACTCACTGATTGTGTGTGTTTGTGTGCGCGCGCGCATCAAGATGAATTCTTTCTTGCTTATGTACATGACCACAGATATAAGGACAAAGATTGATGTAAAATGGTCCTGTTCTTGCACCCTTTTTCCAAAAATATGGAAACTGATTCAAGCAACAGTCATTTCTGAGAGCACTGAAAAGTGACTGCAGAAACTTAAAGCCATGTTCCCCTCAATAAATTGCATAGACACTGAGGCACATGCGCACCACCTCACTGCCCCTTCAAAGTCCTAAAATTCTCAAATTTTGTCCGACTCCTTTCATTCCCAACTATTTCTGATTTCTTAAGAATACCCCTTAAAAAACAATAATAAAATGATAGCTGTCCACCAGTTATATCCATACCGACAAAAACCAGAAATTAGAATAAAAAGTTTCTTGTAAATTATAAGTTCGCAGCCTCCCTCACTATTCTCATCCCACAAATCCTGTGATCTTTCCAGTCATCACTTCAACTCATATAATATGAACGCGTACGTATCAGCAAGAGATTGTAAAACAAACTTCCAATTCATAACAGAGGAAATCACCATATTCATAAACAGAGAATCAATTCACACATGATCACTACAAATAATCAAGAAGAAACAGAATTCTGAATTACCAGAAGGCAGTGTAACTGTAGAATTCAACATCCAAACACATGAAAAGCAACGAACCAACAGCAAATATAGCCTGTCCCAATCTCAAAGCCAAGCTTCCACTCGTCCCAAGCGCTCCTGGCAATTCTTCCATATCATCCGCACATAAGGCTCTCTCCTTCCGTCAATTTCTTCTGCAGATGCAATTCTTGTATATCTATCGTGGTGATCACACAGCTTCTTCATAGCCATTTAATTCTCTCCCCAGCCCATGCCACGTTTCTCATCCAAAGATGAAAAGGGCGAACAAACAGAGAAAGTAAAGGAAAACCGGAGTAAATTTTCTTCCGGGATTTGAAGGGAATTTGGTTTCTTACTCGGGGTCGGGGCTGTGCAGTGGAATGGAAAGTTATAGTTTGTGGAAAGGAAGAGGAAACGGTGGAGATTGGTTACGCAGGAAATCAGTTGGTGGGAAAGAAGACTTTTCCCTGTCCCTTTCCTTTTCTTCTAAATAATAATAATAATATTGAATAATGTCCATTTGATTTTCGCTTTTCCACTTTAATTTTCCAATTTGTTTATACATTCCCTCAACTTATTTATCTCTTCCATCCATGGTGGAATTAAATTATCTGAAGCTAAGAATTTTAAATTTATTAAATAATGTATAAAGTACCATAAATTTTAAATTAATAATAGTCATTATCAATCCAAAGAGCACCGCACATCATGTTGTGTTCAGTGCGCCTCCGGCATCCCCTTGAAAATTCAGAGGATCGAGTGTCATCTTAACTGATTGCGCTCATAACTGCATCAAATCTTTAAAGTGAACAAATACTCTTGTCAATGGGACAACGCAGGCAAGAAAAGTTGACGAAATTGATTTGTAACCTTGAAAACTGTATCTGAAAATTATTAAGTGTATCCGCAGTTTAATCATGTATCAAATTATTTAACATTTAAGAACTCTAAACTTTGCGATATATAAATCTTGAATAGTTTAATAGTCATTTTAAATGACATTGTCAATTATTACAATCATGAATTGAATTATTAAACTAGGAAATGCTTGTTGTGTGGAAACTAATATCATCACCAAGCGTAGAAGATAAACATTTGAATGTTATTTCGAGATCATTGTAGTATTATGACTTGCATAATATTATCAATTGGTGCACTTGATGTAGACCACATCAATAATAATTTCAATCAGGCTTGTCACATTTTGTTTTTAATCATATAATATATGGTATAGATCTTGTTCATGTCCCGGGTCCTATATATTCTCGTATATTCTAATATTGACATATTAAACAGCTTACCACCAACCAATTTAAGTCTTCAATCAAATTTAGTTAAAAGTTTGGTGAATGGTTACTAAAATAATAAATAAAGTATATATCCTCTGAACTAATAGAAAATAAGTAAAATCCTATGGGAAAACAGCTTATTATTTGAATAAATTCTATCTTTGGAGTAAGTGCCTCGTGGTCTAGGTGCAATACAAATAATGTCAATTTGCAACTTAAATAATAAATATTGAAACAAACATATTGTGCCAAATTAAGGTCTCAATTCTTGAAGTTTTTGTATCAGCGGCCCGAATCAAAATCATAAATTATCTTAAAAAAATATTTAATTAAAAAAACAGAGAAATTTTAAAATTTATACTCTACTTTAACCTGTCGTTTACTTGATATGAATTAAAACATCACACTCAATATTAATCAATTGTGTGAAGATTGTACAAGACCTCGAGGTCGCGTCGCTATCTCACTAGGTCGCATTGTCATCTCACCAGGTCATCGCCATCTCACCAAGTCATCGCCGTCTCACCAGATCATAACTTGCGACCTGATGATCTGTTTTTATCTTTTTCTGTACAGTTTAGCTATTTTGTCATTTTTTATAATTTGTTAGGATTTTTGATTATTTCATAAATTTGGTTTGTTAGCAATCAGTTAATTAGATTCCTTCTTGTTGAATTTATACAAGTTTCTCATTGTATTTCCTTGATGATGAATGATTATTAATCTTTCACCGTACTATTTTGAGAATGGAGATGTTTTCTTCTCCCTTGAATTTTAAATTTCTACAAATTAATTAATAACTGTTAATTATGCGATAGTTAAATAATACAAAAATATTATTGATCGTCCAAATTGGAAAAATCGAATAAAGCATCATCGTGATAATGATAAAAATAAAAATAGAATAAATGGAAATGTCGTGAGATGGGCGGTGGGAATTACATGGGAGCACACATTTGATCTCCACCATAGCTTTTTGATTTGGCAGGCTATATTCCCTATTATATAAAAACAATAATTTTCAAATATATATATATATATGTACATGTTCTTATGCCGTCTTACTATTCTCAGATTCCTTTCAATAATATTGACATTTAATTCCTAGTGATGGCCCCCCACCTTACCTCACCTCACAATCCCATATTTATGCCTTTTAGGTTGTGCCCATAAATTTATCAAAGCTTCGTAAATTGAACTTATATTCATACACAACATTTTTAAATTGCCATATGATTCCATAAGTTTTATAGTTGTGTCGGTATGATGTGTGTCTGAATTTAGCAAGTTTATCGAGGTTTAATCCAAATAAAAAAAAAATTAATATGTTTATGTATGTTTGGAATCTTAATTGTAACGTGATTTATAAGGTCGAAAAATTATAAAAACCACAAAGAGAAGTTCTCGATTATAATATTTCAATACTTAAAAGGAAAGAAGAAACGGCCCCAAAGTTTTTGAGATACTTTTTGCAATGATTTTATTAATAATAATAAAAGGGGTAAATGGTGCAAGTAGAAAAGAATACGACTTTTATGACATAAAAGTTATTCCATGGTACTACTTATTAGTATTATTTATTCCGTATACGCATTAATATTCCATGCTACAAAATACCTAAGAAAAGATGTATAAGTATTATCTATTGGTTTCAAAATTTTATTATGCTTTATGAATTAATTTGAAATTCTCTAATAATATAATTTTTTTGAATTTATTTGGAAATTTTAAATTTTAATTTTTTTCCTTTTGTCTGTAGTTAGTATCCTGTGCCAAAGCATGGAAGAATTGTATCGTTTAAAAAGTAATAAATAAATTAAAATTATAGTAATTAATAAGTATAAAAATAAAAAAAGTAGATTGACTACCAAAGTAAGCAGGATTTTGTGGTAAAAATAAATAAATAGAAAGTATAAATATTTCAAAGTTTAAAATAAAATGAATAATTCAAAATTAAAACTAAAATAATCATGAAATATAAAAAGTATATTTAGTATAAAAAATGAATTTTAAATATTTTATATAAAAACAAATAAATCTTACACTTTAACTAAAAATAGAATTCCAAAGAGGGTATGCAAATATGACGCTTACTTAGCAGTATCTATATTTCTGTTTTATTACATATAGAGTTAAATCATATTTTTGTTGAATAGTAAACATTAAATGTTTTAATATAAAATAATTAAAATGTATATTTTTGTTTTAAATTTAAGTTTATGAAGAACAAATAGCGGACACGCAGTCTTTTTGGATGAATGTGTTTTCCATATCCACCACAGAAATCGCAAGTGCCCAAAGCTGTTTCCTATCCTGGGGCCGCCATACCATTACATCTTTTCTTGTGATGTCTGTACTGTTAAACTGTCACGGAAAAGTAAATTTGGGTGTCTTCTTTCCTTCTTATTCTGGTCGATGATGATAAAGGGTTCTGATCTTTTGTACAAGTGTTTTTGGAGTTTAATGTTGATAATCAGATGCTTTCCAAGGTGCCCGGTAATCTCCCACCTCATGTGAATATCAACCTCATTCGAAAGTATTTGAATTCAGGAAATTTAGCACGCGCTCGCCAATTGTTCGATGGAATATCTCAACCAGATGTGCGGTCATGGACAGTCTTGATTTCAGCTTATACCAAGAATGGTTGGTGTAAAGAAGCAATCGAACTTTACACTAATATAAAAAACAGCGGAAAGATATGTCCTGATAAGCTCGCTCTTTTAGCAGTAACCAAGGCTTGTGCAACTTCAAGGGACTTGGCAAAGGCCAAAGAAATTCATTCTGATGTCTTGAGGTACAGGTTTAGCTCGGATTTGCTTCTAGGGAATGCTCTGATTGACATGTATGGGAAATGTAAGTACATTGAGGGTGCAGAAAGGGTTTTTGCGGATTTGAGGATAAGGGATGTGATTACTTGGACGTCCTTTTGTTCTTGTTATGTTAACTGTGGGCTTCCGGATGAGGCTCTTCGGGTTTTTCGTGAGATGGGATTGAGTAGAATTAGGCCTAATCCAGTGACATTGTCGTCTGTGCTCCCTGCTTGCTCGGCTTTGAAGTGTTTAAATCTGGGTAGAGAGATTCATGGTTATGGTATTAAGAATAGGATGGGTGAGAATGTTTTTGTGAATAGTGCTCTGGTGGATATGTATTCTAATTGCTCGAGCATAAAGCATGCAGAATTAGTGTTTTATAGCATGCCACAGCCTGATGTTGTGTCATGGAATGTGATCATATCAGCATATTTTTCGAATGGTGAATGCTGGAAGGCGCTTAATAAATTTCAAGAAATGAGAAATCAAGGGGTTAAGTTGGATATTGTTTCCTGGAACTCTGTCATTTCTGGGTGTGTTGATAATGGAAAAGCACAAGAAGCAATGGAGTTATTTAGACAATTGCAGCAGGTAGGAGGCAGACCTAATCAAATCACGATTACAAGTGTATTAACTGCTTGTACTTTTTTAGAATGTTGGAGGGAAGGAAAGGGCATTCATGCATATATATTCAGACATAGTTTTATGAAGGATGTGGCAGCCAGTACTGCTCTAGTGTTAATATATGCCAAGAGTGGTGACTTAAAAATGTCCAACCGAGTTTTTAATATGATGTCATTGAAAGACACTGTTGCATGGAACACAATAATCATTGCTAACTCAATGCATGGAAGAGGAGAGGAGGCTTTATTGCTATTCAATGAAATGGTGGCCTCAGGGGTGAAACCAAACTCTGTTACTTTTACTGCCGTCCTGTCAGGTTGCAGCCACTCGCAGATGGTAGATAAGGGGCTCTCAATTTTTCATTCAATGAGTAAGGATCATAAAGTTGAACCAGATCCAGAGCACTACTCTTGCATGGTTGACGTTCTTAGCCGTGGTGGTCGCTTAGAAGAGGCATATAACTTCATCCAAAAAATGCCCGTAGAACCAAGTGCAGCTGCATGGGGAGCTTTGCTTGGAGCATGTCGGATATATAAGAATGTAGATCTAGGACGAATTGCTGCAAACCGTCTACTTGAGATTGAACCAGACAACCCCGGAAATTATGTTCTACTTTTTAACATCCTTGTTACTGCCAAACTGTGGGGAGAAGCCTCAGATACTAGAAAACTGATGAGAGACAGAGGAATTAGAAAACTTCCTGGTTGCAGTTGGGTTTGGGTGAAGAATAGAGTGCATACATTTGTTGTTGGTGATAAAAATAATCATCAGAGCAATGACATTTATAAATTTTTGGATGAAATACGCAGAAAAATGAAATTAGCTGGATGCTACCCAGATACAGAATTTGTGCTGCAAGACTTGGATGGTGAGGAGCAGGAGGATAGTTTGTGCAATCATAGTGAGAAGTTGGCTGTTGCTTTCGGGATACTCAATTTGAAAGGTGAATCATCCATTCGGGTCTTTAAGAACTTGAGGATATGTGGTGATTGTCATAATACCATCAAGTTCATATCAAATTTTGTAGGAATGCAAATCATTGTTAGAGATTCTTTAAGGTTTCACCATTTTACACACGGAACATGTTCCTGTGGAGATTTTTGGTGAAGCCTGCAAGTGCATTTCATTGATATGAGCAAATTGTCGGGATTTTTGAAGACCCAGTCCAGTGAATAACAACAAAATGCTATGCGCTTTCTTCAAAGAGAAATAATCTTTTGGAGCTCCTTTCCCAAACGATTGCGCACACAACATTTTCCCAGTTGCTTTAATTGATTATCAGTTCAAGCACATATATTAAACAACCACAGTAATATACAAGCATGAAACTGATCCCGGTGCTTCTCCAACAAGGTAACTTTGGAGTTTGATGAACCCTTTCAATTACAGCAAAACTCAAGAATCAGTACAGTGATGCTAAATACACTCTATCAGTCAAGCTGGGCATACCAAACGCCTTGGATTTTCACATCTTTGGGAGCCTTTGATCCCAAATCAGTATCAGATGGCTGAATGCTCTCAAACACTCCAATCACCTCACCAGTCTCAGGCTTGCTCTGAGTAACACTCAGTGTGATCTTTCCTGTTGAAGATGCAACATTTTTGTTGTTCTCCTTCTCAAGCTCCTCCTCGTCTCCTCTTCCTCCAGCAGGCAAGGCAACTGCATTGTCATAACCAGTTGATCCACCCCTTCCCTTTGGGTCAAGGAAGGATGATCCTCTGTATGATGGCACGAGGAATTCTCCTCCAAAGTTATCGGGTTTGCCAGAAGCGACAAGCTGCTTGATGGTAAAGAGGAACGGCACTCGCTCACCACCAGGAAGCTGTACTGTAACAGCAGCATAGTCAATACCATCCTTCTCCTCGAACTTTACTGTGCCATCCTGAGATACCTCAAACGGCCCCTCAATCTCATCAAGTGTGTAGGTTAAACGGGTCATGAGCTTAGTCTTTTGGAACTCAGGTGGTGCATTCTTGTTTACTCCCTCTGCTTTGACAGTGAATGATGTGGGCTCCAGGCAGAACTTCTTGGCATTGTATTTGCCTGGCTTGAAAGCAAAGCTGTCAACACCACCCTCAATGGTTGGGCACTGGTTTGCTGTTCCAGTTCCTTTCACTTCTAAGTAGGTCTTGCTCTGAATTTCATCGTAGGTTAGCCGTTTTGGAACTCCTTCAGCATTGGCTCCCTGTAAAACAAATGAGTCTGATTAGATATCTCTATTTTACGGTAACTATGTCTATACATACGAGCTCTAAACCCTTGCTTGGATTTATAATAGTTGAGTTATAAATTGGGACAGAAAATTAAAACACCCTGCAGCCACTTGTGCAACCATGTTGAGTATCAGGTTCTCTCTTTAATTTCAGGGTTCATACTGGAACACAAAAGCAGATACTCTCTTAATGTTAGAATTTCTTTGTCTATTCCAGTTAAAATTTGTTGTAAGATAATCAAATAATGCACTGAACGTACTATTCAGCCATAAATGTACAGATAAAGACTGACTGATCAATTTGATACTAACTAGATTTGTACCCTAAGTCCTAAGCTACTGGACTACAAGCATTCCTGGCATTCTTGCGTTATAACGTAATTACTAAACCACCGGATCATTTCAAACTAGAAATATGCAAGGAATTTCAAAAGCTGAACAAGGTATCATACCGAGACGACTAGTGCAGAGGTGGCAAGAGCAAAGCCAGCAATCTTGGCAGCATCAGTGCATTTCTGGGCCAAGTCCTTGAGATCAGCCTGAAGAGAGCATGACAGCCTCGCACTGGCGGGCTCAACGCCGAAGGACTTGCCAACGCTTTGAACTGATCTGAGCTGCAGGCTGCTCCTGGCTGAGACACCAACCTTGGTTGGCTGCATGAGGGTGGCAGCTGCCTGCAGTGAGGTTGCCATTTTTTTTGTTTTTGGTGGTTCTTGATTACTAAATGCCCTGCCCTTCTCTCTTTCTTCTCCTTATTACAGAGGATAGAAGAGGAGTAGGAAGTGGTTTGTGTGGGGGAGGAAATAATGTTGGTGGATTTGGTGCGAGTAAGATAAGAGAAAGGATAAGGGTGTTGTTTCATTGGTTGGTCTCAGCAGGTATAACTGGTTTTGTGGCTTGCCACGTGGCAATCTTGGTATTCAGGATAAAGATTTCACTTGTTCAATGAAGCAGTGTATGATGATTGACAGCCACGTTTCTGAAATACTGAAAAGATTATGTAATGAGGGGGAAAAATCCATAGAAATTGGATTGGAAGCAAATCTGAGTAAATATGGACTAATTATAAGCATTGAATATGTGGTCTGGAGTCCACATCTGCCTAAATCTTGGCGTCTTTCTTCCGCCGTATCTGTGTGGAAAGGCTGAAAAAAAAAGTTGGACTTTTACAACCTTCATCACTCTTACCATATAGCAATTGCAATAGTGTGCATGTTAACAGTCATGAAAACTATGCAGCGCTCATTAGTGCTAATTCAACCTCTAATTCAAAATTACAGAGCTGCTTTGCGTTTTAATGTCTGCTAACTTCTGCCACGACTGAACATATAGTATAAAATTTGGTTTAATTTTTTTGAACAGGATAAAATTTGATTTTATTTCAAACAATAATGTTACCAAGTTATTTACTAATGGGTAATGTATGAATGAAAACGCTATCTTTCTTGTCCTTTGGAACCAGCATAGGCTTAGTGTATGAGTTTCTTGTCCTTTTGAATATGCCAGCCAAAAGTGCTGTACAAAAAGTTTACTTATTGGCCCATGCAGGTCTCGAACCTGCGACCTTCGCGTTATTAGCACGACGCTCTAACCAACTGAGCTAATAGGCCAGTTGGCTGTAAGCTTCTGATATACGTTCTTAATCATGAAATCACCGAAATCTTTACCTTTTCTACTTTCGTAAAGGATGCAAGTTGAAAATTGGACCTAGAACTGAATGAGTCAGAAATGAAGGTTGAATAATGAATTTAATCTTTTTATTGCCGCTCCCTGTTCCATTGGTACGTGAATGAAAATTTTAGAAGCACGCCTCTAGGTTGCACAATTACAACAAATTAATTGTATAAAGAAAACTCAGTAACTTAACAAGATAAATTAACAAACTCCACGCACATCGTCGCTAGTCATAAACTTCTTTCCCCGTACTTGGACTGGTCTACTGTCCACACGAAAATAATCTTGAACCATATCCTCTTTCATTGCTCCCATTTTGGCCTTCACCAGGCGGGCATTCTCAATAACCAGATACCTTCAGATCACACCCCACCCGAAAGCAAATGAATTTCATCCCTTAGTGCCTGTAACCTTTTTCTTAGACATCCAAACCTTCAGTGTAACAATTACATGCCTGCTTCTCGGACTTCCACACATATGAGTTAATTACAGTAAAATCTAAGTGCAAGATATCACTATCTATAACTATCATAACGATATAACAATTCATTTATTCGGCTTTCCCCTTCTTGATATAACAATGGCAGTCTTCCACAGCCTATTCCCAATTGGACACAATCTTTGCAAGATAAGAAGAGAATATACATTAGTAATCAATGAAATAACATCAAGTGTTGTTTAAGAAAGAAACTGGAAGTGGCTCAAAAGTGCTTGAAGAACAAATCATCGTTGCCTCTCAAATGTATGATCATTTGAGAGAGAAGCTCAATCCATAAAGGAGAGTTTTCAGTTTCTCATCATTGCCACATTTTCCTTTTCCTTCCTCTTTTTCAGAATTTTTAAACAATTCCTTTTCCTTGCATTTTGGAATGAGAAAACGACTGTAAGAAACAGAACAATAAAATAATTCAGCGTGCCCACAAGACTTTAAACTTAAGAAACTTTTCAATATTTAAATAAGCATAATGGGGCATGATGCTTATAATTGAGTACAAACCAAGATAGAACTAGGGCATGCGTATGGTTGAGTACAAGACAAGCAAGCAGCTGCAGCAACTTCAACTAATTATTTGAATAATCAAGAAGCATTTGAATAATTGTACCAGTCTGTGCCATAATTACTTCATATTAATCAGAAAAATTGAATTTGGAACCGGAATAAGGTTTCAAGATCATGAACTTGAGGGGGTGAGTTGAGATTGAGGGAAATGATTCATGGATTTGAAATCGTTTTAATTTGGAAATAATGCGACTTTCTCAACGAGATTTTAGAAAAATAATCTTTATTCACTCTGAGGATTCTGAAATCTGCAAGCTGAATGAGAAAGCTTAACAGGAGACCTCAGTGAAGAAGGGGCGTTCAAAATGAGCAGGAAGTTCATAATTCAATCAACAAAACTTCACATCCCATTGTGCCCCAAAAAACTAGCATTAACAAGAGACACCTCTGGCAGCAAACAGTTCATTTATTGAAAAAAAAGCAGGAAAAAACGAATTTCAGAATTTTTATTGGAAAAAATCAAGAGAGAAAAAGAGAGGGTGAAATGGAGTTCCTCTCAGACAAATGCCTCGATTGTCGTCACGATGCGATAACGAATGGATTTCGATCGGACTCGTCATCGTAATTTGTTCATCACCAAGAAACACAAAATATCAACCACAAAAAGTCAAAAAAAAGAAGAAGAAGAAGAACAAGAAACCTAACAGGAATATGAAATAGATAAATGAGAAGACGAAGCTGACGGAATGATGGTGAAAAATTATTGAAAAACTATGAGAAAAATGATTGGGCAGAGCATTGGAGAGCGGAAAACAATGGATCTTAAGCACCTGAAAATTCCCAATTGGTACGCATGAACCATCATGATTGATGGAGATGCTAATGGGCAATTGAGGTAAGTGGCAGCGCTACTCCACTTCTACTTATATAATTGCTTCATCTTCAGTACTTGTGTCATTTCGAATTTTAGGGTTTTGGGTTAAGGATATTAGCAGCAGCGCCTCCACACTGGAATCGCCCCTATTCGCTAAAATGCCTTCGGCCTTATTTGCGGCCCAACTTCGTCAACTAGTCACATCTTTCTTTGGAAAAATTGCACTTTTGATCCGCGCACTAGAGAATATTATACTTTTAATTCTATAGTTTAGGAACTTAGCCCATTTAATCCTACACAATATACGGTACGAGAAATTTAGCATTTGATTGAAAAACAGTTTGTATTATATGTGAGAACCCGCGTTTCACACCAAACATAGAAGTTCAAGGTAACAAACCAAATATCAGGTCACAAGAACAAATTATTTGGGACCCCAACCTGAGCTTTTCTCTGTCAAGATAAACAAGAAAATATAGAGGGACAAGTTTAAGTTTATCAGCTCTCATCAAGTGATTACTCAATAACAGGTACTTTTTGATGGTAGAATATGGTATCACAAGACACGGGTTATCAAAGCCCAGATGGGGAACACCAGCAAGAGGATAATGCCGACCGTGTTTGAGATGCCGTGGCTTCGAGTGAAGGAGTTGCGGAATCCACCAGATGCTCGGATGTGTTCTTGCAGTAGATAGCAACCGATGACAAGACATATTGCTACTCCAACCCAGTGGTCTCTTAGAGTATGTGCAAAGAAACTAGGCGAAACTACCAGCAAAAGAATCAAAGATCCCGGCATCTCCAGCCAATCTGTAACCAACAAAAGCAGTTTCCAGGAGAATGTCTGGTGAAGAGCTCAAAACGACGCCATAAACATAAACGACCCTAACTGAAACTAGCAAGACTGCAATTTCTAATCCACATCTAGTTCAACTAGATTAAGGTCAATCACAAAGTTAGCAATTTACACCTGTCATTTGATTGGTTCACATATAGGCCAATGATCATTATAAGGCAAGTGATTGCGCTTGTTATGTGACATTGCCTGGCACCAGCATAAATGATGATAGCAATATATTGGATGGTCATTGACTCTGCTTAGTGTACAACTGATGGAACAGAAACCAGAACTTTACCTGGGAAATGTCGAGGTAAGAAAAGCCTCAGTACAACTGCAATCAGTGCAATCCACTTGCCTACTTCTCCCCTACACCATGATGTCAAGAACTCATAAGTAGCTGCTAAGTCGCTAAAGAAATGAGAGATAGAAGAGCATCCAGATAGGGGATTTCACCTAAAAAAGTTGAATAACACTGCGGGAAAACTGAAGAATATATAAGGAATAAGAAGTGCAGTTAGCATGTTCGTTCTCCAGTTTGTCCGGTCCAAGATCAACAAGTAGCTGCAGTTAGAATAAAAGTTACTGATGAGTATCTAGTAAATGAACAGATGAAGATATGAACATGCTTAACAAGTTTTTGGTAGCCATCATCAAACAATGAGGATAGAAGCATTTAACTTAACAAAATTGCCATCAAGATATGAATTTTTTCAACTTTTTCCTGGACAGATCTGGCGGGAGTTAAATGAGTTGCTGTCGAGCATTGGCCGGAAGATTCCATATGAATAAGGATCTTTTCCAATGTTTATTTCATTGCATTATGCAACTACTGCAGCAGCATGAATTAAGGATTGTTATTAGACATTTGCATAAGTAGGAGTAGAAATTCCTCCCTATAACTTAACCATAAGATGATCTTGAATTCCTTCTAATGTTACTGTTTCCTTGAACTAATTGCGAGAGTCAATTATTTCATAGATCTGCGTGCGTGTGCAGGGGTATGTGTTGCCCTATCTCTTAATAACATAAGACTGGAGAGCAAAGATTTTATCACAGAATTAGATGTTTAGACTTTCTGTCATCTTACAAAAGAACTGCCCTCACGCTAGTGAGAATCACCATAAGTTTATCGCTACCAACCTGGAAATTCATATGGTATATCCGTTTCGAAACCACTCTAACCTCACTGACAATCATGATAGTAGAGGATTCATTTGCAACTGAACTTTAAGATCAAAATCAAGAATCAAACCCATGAAGGAATTAAAGAAATAAAATGTGCAAAAGCAAAATAGGAGATGATCAGTAAGAAGGAGGAGCAGAGGAAGAACTGACATGGCAGCAACGGAGGCGACCCATCTGAGGAAAGAAGTACCAAAAGCGACGCCACCCAAAGTGGTGGCGTGGTTGATGAGTCCCTTGGCGGCAACTTTGAGCTCATTGAAGTCTGAATCCAGCAATGCCGCTGTTTCTTCATCAGTTTTCATGGTCAAATAATCAATCCTCCCCATTTTTCGCTCTCTCGATTCTTCTTCGATTTGGGTAATTGAGATTTGAGTCGGAAAATCTGAAACGAGTTAGTAGTTGGGTTGATGGTATTAAATTAGTGGGGACGGGTGAGCGAGCAGATAGTGGGCAATGTGTTAACTATGGTGGGGGTTTTGTAATCGGAAAACACTGCGGTTATACGGATCCATCGGCTTCCTAGTTTGACTGCGGCGGGAATGCTACGTGGAGCTCAGACAGATGCCACCCCTCTACGTGTAGTCGTGTACTTCCCTTCACCTCGTTCTTTTCCTTTGTTTTACTAAAATTAGATGTTTTTTCTTAAGTAGTCACTTATTTAATAATTAATCCTCGTATACGTGGTGCAATATGTGCATAAATTAATTTATTTAAAAAAAATTATTATTATTTTAAAAGCATACATATTAATTAAATAAAATACAAATATTTATAAACTAAAAAGATTATGAAAAAATATTGAAATAAGAAGAAAAACAATAATGGAGTTTGAAAGTTAAGAAGGAAGGAAAAAATAAAATTTAAAAAAAAATGACAGACGAAAAAATTGAAGTTACCAAAGAGGTACTCTTCAATTATATAACGAGTAATTACATTATTTTTTTTAAGATTAGGTGTAATTACATATAATTTTTTGTGGTCTGAAAATTGACTTTTGTTTCTTTCTAATAAATAGATCTCTATATTAGTCAAAAACTCATTGAATTTGTTGAAAAATTTTATTTACCCCTAATTGACTTATTCCTCACTTAATGCAATTCAAACATTTTTTTTATAACCAAAATGCTCTTATAAAAGTGAACATATATCACATCACATCCATTATCTTGTGAATATGTATAAGGATAGTTTGTTTAGAATAGATTTGATTGATTGAAAATAAGTCAGTAATCAGTTAGTCAAAAATAAATATAAATTTTCATTCAATTTTTTCACTAATATTTACAAAACTCAATTAATTTTGACAAATAGAAGAATGTATATATTAGATGGAAACAAATATCAAATAAATGTAAATTTTCAAATAAAAAAAGGTTAGGAGTGATTATAAGATGCACAATGCTTCCAATGTGGGTGTTGAGAATGGGTGTGGCACCCACGTGGCCTCTGAGTCAGCAACACATAGTGCACTTGGATGATAAATCAGAATGATCTTCCTTCATGTATGCGGGTGGGAGTCACCAAAAACTCCAACATGGCTGCTCTCAAATCCCAATTACTTACAAGGTAGGAATTCAGTCAGAAGCTGGAGTTATCACAATCACGCAAGTTTTCCTACATACAAGTCAAGTTGGTTAATGTCTTGTACTGCCATAAAATCTTAAGGAAGACACCATCGTTCTGCAACCAAGTATGTTACCCTGCCCTACTACTGCTATAGATTAACTCGCCTAATTTTCTTATTAATGATCAAAGTATTCAAAAGATTTGTTTCTTTTAAGTAATAATATGGTTTGTGCTTGTCATTTCATTTCCCTTTCTTTTTTCAATTAACCAAACTCCAAATTCCGAAGATAATAGTTCAAATCAGAAGGCACAACCATCTATCCATTGTAGATGTTTCGTCGGTCGGTGTGCATGTGTTTTATATAGCACAATTTGAATGAATCGATACGTTCCTGCTGGCACTGTACCCTTTAAGCAACCTTTCCTAGCCATGTGTTTTTGAAAGAGTCAGTGCGGGAAAACTGCGAATTATATATCATCTCTGCATGCTCCAAAATTCGTTCTTGTGAGACCATCTCTACATGCCACGAAACAGATCTGAATTGACTTGGGGGAACCAGCTAAGAGTGAGTAAAATGACTATAATGTCGTTTAACAAAGGCTTAAATATTTGAATACTTTGATCTGCGACCTGTTTTGTTCAGGTCGGGTTTAATTTATATTCTTTTTTTGCACCCAATTAGAGTTTGATCTACGCACTTTCATTCAACGTCACCAATGAAGTAACCATTTATCCGATTCATATGGTGTAGAATATTATTTCACATCACATTAACAACAGCAGTTCACAAACCAAAACTAAAAATCTTGCTTTTTCAAGTACATAAGTTGATTGATTGTATTTGTTGCATACTTATATTATTTCCAGACCTATTGATTGGACTGTTGTTTACCCGGATCTCGAACCGCAAGTGCAGGAAGGAAGATTCACAAATTGAACCTGAAATCAAATAAACGAAGCAGGACAACCTCGTGAGCAACCCTTAGTCCTCAATTCCATTCCTCAAGTCTAAAATATGTTGTGTTTAAGTTGGTAATTGTGAAAATTAAGCCGAACATTAAACCAAAAACTGATTTGTAATGTGCGCAATGCATTGGACTCTATTGCGTATAATTATATAATTAACTTTTGTTTAACTCATTTTAATCAATCTTAATAACGTACGTATAATTGATGGTGGCAGCATTTCTGCATTATGTACCCTGAGACGACAAGAATGTGGGCATTTGGATTAAAAAGAAGAAATTATTGCAACCGGAAAAGAACATGTCACCATGGATGCAAATTGTTAAGTACAGAGACAGAGATCTAAGCAGACGTGTACAGTACACTCCCACTATCTACTGTTCTTGCCTTTTGAACTGGAAAAAACACCTCAAAAGCAGTGACCACTTGCTCTATATATATATATTTTCTTTTCTACTACCTGCCATGCCTGCCAACATTAGAATTACATTATTCATCATCTTCATTCTTAATTAAATAATAATAATAATGATAAACACTCTTTTTTAGCCTTGTTCGCGTCTCTTTGCAGTTTATCTTAATTAATACACCCATTTTCAAAGACAGTATTCAGACAAAGAAATAAGAGCATCCTCGTGAATTACTTGTATTCACACCAAAAAAAGAAAACAAAGGGAAAAATAGGGGGCATAAATGAAAAAATAATTTAAATTTATTGGGATACTACTGTGTACGGCGGTGGCCGCGGGTCTTCCGTGTGTCCACCACCGTCGGCTCCTGTGAATCGCACACTTGGGTCTTGAATTTGCACCCAAACTTGGCCCGCCAACCACCTTTCTCCGCGTGTCCCCGTGTTCCCATTTTGTCTATTTTCTCTATGGCCTTCTTCATGGTGGTGCATTCCTTCTCTAGCTCGTGCACCCGCGTCCTCATGCTATCCATGTCCAGCCGCAGCACCTCATTCTCCCTCACCGCCGCTCTCCATGTGCTGCTTCCCTCCTGTGGACGTCCCACCACCGCCACTGCCCTCCCTGTCTCATTCTCCTCTTCGTCCTCCTCTCCTGCGCCCTCACTAGACAGCCTTTCAGCCTCACCTGCTGTCCCCCCATCAGCGCCGAGAAGAGTTCCGGCAATGGCATGGCGGAGCTGTAGCTGCTCATAGAACAGCACCTGGACCACCGCCCTCAGCGGCAGCCGCTCGTTCTGTGCGGCGTGAGTGCATGCCTCTAAAGTTAGCTTCTGGCAATCTAAAACCCCGCAGATCTTCTCTCTGTCCGCCTCGGAAATCCACGGATGCGCCTGTGCAAATATGCACATAATTGAAATTCAATCTTCAGGATATTTTAATCAACAATTTTTTTTTTTTTGAATTAAATCAATAAAGATTTGAATCTCGGCAGATCTTACCTTAAGATAAACATCAACTGCACGGTAAAGGCCGTCATCAAAGAGTCTGGCGTGATCCGGTAGGGCAACAGCGAGGTCGTAAAATTTTTCCGGCTTCAAATTAGCGTCGGAAGCAATTTCCGACAAGTAACCATCGATCAGTTTCCCAACCAGCATTAACGCTGCTGATCTGACGCTAATATTTTCATCTTCGCCTTCAACTCCAGTTGCAGAGCTCTCCTCCATTCCTTCAAGAAAATACCCCAAAATTCTTTCCACGCAATCCACATCGTATAACGTTTCATTCAAATACGAATAGCTAGGAATGAGCAGATCGTCTAAAGTCGCCTGCTCCAATTGCGATCCGATTTTCTTCTCCAATGTTAACCTGCAGGCCTCAGAAGCATTCAAAATATACGCCGTTCGCAACAACCCAAACAAAAGTCGCGTGGCATTTGGAGCTGATCGCAAGGTCTTTTCTTTTGGGAGATTAGAAATAATCGTTTCCAGGAGCTCTCTCTGCTCGTTCTCTGTGGGCAAACTGGTGGAAGATGAGGATGGCTTTCGAGTTGCGCGTGATATTCCGGGGATGTACTTCTTGGCGTAGTGAATCAGACAGCTCTCGATAATTTCACCGCTCAGATTCAAAGCTTTCATGGCGTGAATTAAACGTCTGAACAATGACAAACTCATTAACCCGAGCTCATCTAACCATGAATCCACAGTCGCAGCTCCTGCTCTCGTCGCATTGCCGAATTTCCTCCGTGGGTTAGCTTCATTTCCACCTTTGTAGTTGGCAGCTCCGTCGTTCACCGGCCAGCCAAACAGCGACGGATCTGAGGCGGCGGCTTTGCTAGCAATGGCCTCGATGCATCTCTGCACAATCCCCAAGTTTTCCGCCACGGGCAATATTCCTTCGCAGGAGGTCAGAGTTCTGATGGAGTGTTTGATATTTTTGAGGACCGACTGTGAGATAAACCTTTCGGTCTTGGAAATGAGGTTATCTTCCGAGTACTCTTCCGTCATTTCCAAGTACTCACCAGCGCAGCGAAGAGGGGCGACGTTGGTGGCTGAGAGATCAATTTTTACACCGTAACAGAATTTCGCGGCGGTCTCAAAGGATTCAGAGCCTCCCGGAAAATCTGGGAGAGTGATGTGACACTGTTCCTCGTCCTCTTCGTTTTCTTGTTCTTCTTGGATTTCTTGTTTCTCTTCACTGTCATTGTCAAGTTCCTGGGTGGATTCAGAGGGTGTTTGGATTCTAGTGGTTCTTCCTGTCGCTAGGCTCTTCTCTTGTTCTGTTATCAGCTCGTGAAGCTTTCTACTTTTCGACATCAGAGGGAACTGTTGGAAAATGAAAATTCATTCAGAAGGAAACAGCACAAAAGAAGTATTAATAATGAACAGAGAAGAACCGACAGCAGATGACTGTGAGCTGAATCTTGAGGTGATTTTTTAGGGAGAAAAAGAAACAGACCTTGTGGAGATGGAAAGTCATATCATCAACTTCGATTATAACATCACTTGGCAACCCTGTAGTGCAAAACCTGAAACAAATATACAGAAAAACATCAAACAGGTGAAAGACAAAACTAGAACAATGAGATTCAGTGGTGGGAGTTTCGAGCTCAACCATGCTTGCCCTTTGGAACTGGGTTTTTCTGCAGCCATTTTCTCTTCACCCGAAAGACCCTCAACCTCAGCTAGAAAGTAATGAGATTACCCTAAGCGAGATTCATGAAGCTGAAAAAGGGATTTGACTTGTGTATGAAACGGGACTAAAAATGAGCCTAACTTTCTGATTTCTGAGTCTTATGGAATGATTATGTATGTGGAAAATGAAGCAGAAGTCCAAAAGGAGGTGTATGAAGAGGGAGTAGGTAGGCAGAGAAGACTGAGTGAGTGGGAAAATATGGAGGAAGAAAGAAACTCAGAACGGACAAACGGGGCTTTGAGCAGAAACCGATAAAGGCAAAGGCGGACGATGATGGGTTATTGAGATCGCATTGATTGTCTTCCTTTACTTTTAATCTTGAATCAGATCAGAATCTTCCTTCTCTCTTTTTTGTTGAGAGAGAGTGTTAATGGGTGGGGGGATGAGGAACGAGAAGGAAGGAAAAAGAAGGGTTGGTTGGGGTTTCAGAAAGGTGGTGTGACTTTGAATTTCTGCTTTATAGTAAAGAATAAAAAACAAGTATGATTGTGGTGATGATGATTATTATTTATGTGCAAAGCAAAGCACAGCACCCCACAGCAACTACATTGCTTGCCAACTGTGTTCCTGTGTTTTTGCTTTTTGTTAGGCCCCAAATTGAGAAGCGGGGAGGGCATGCAATCTTCATCAATCATACCTTATGCCTCACCTAATTCACCAATCATATCTCAATTTTCATCCTCCTTTTTGAGGTTTTTGTACTCGTTGATCTCATTCTACTGTGTGTGCAAAGCTGGTTAATTGTCCGATTGAAATTTTTTTATTCAAATCAAATTTGATCGAATTAAATCAATTTTAAAACAAGTGAAATATATTTGTTATGTAATTGATCATTTTTTCGCAACTGTATACCATTTGCACATTAAATGTATTATACTCATCATATAATTGATTCAAATTCAATCAAATTTAATTTAAGTTAGAATTTTCGGATTAAATATAATTTACCCTTATATTTTTTTACATTTTTTTATTAACACAAGAGATAAATTGCATTAAATCTAAAATTTTTCGACATATTGCTCCTACTTAGAACTCATGAGCTATAATTATTATCTTTTACCAAGGAAAAATTTTGAAAAATTATATTTGGAGTCAAACTTAATTATTTGATGAGTTTTTGACTCATAATTATGCTCTTATTTCTGTTGCTACATATGCTAAATTTAACAATGCGACCCCACCAGCCAAGATGCTTTCATCTGGTTGAGGTGAGTGTTTCACCACCTCTTTTTATAATTTACAAAATTGTCGGAAATCAACAGAATTGCAATTTATTCATTTATAAATTATTTTAAAAGAATAACATTAATAAAGAATTATATTAAGAGATAAAACTTAGTGCCACTGTTAACTTAATCAATTGCAATACTATTTAAAAAAAAAAACTAATGTTTCATTGACTAAATTGACCTGGGACGTTGAAATTTGCGAAAATTTCCGCAGGTTAGGGCTGCATGTTGCATCATCATTAACGCCTGATTACTTTCTTCATTGCAACATAATTAAAGAATTATGAGGATAAAATAATTTGAGATTGTAGTACTATAATAACATTGATGCCATCCTATCGCCACAATGCGCGCCTTGCTCACTCAGTACGTCATATATCAATATTTTGTCGTCATAATTTCTTGGGTCCAAAGATAATTAAAAAAAAATTCAACAACCAAATAAACAATAGGGTTAAAATAAATTAATAAACCATACTTTATTTATTTTACTAATCCGTATATAATCCGATGCGTGTATATAATTAATTATTAAGAATGTGATTGGTGAGACACGTATAGCCCATGAAGGACATTAAGATGATGGTGGGAAGTGGTGGGAATTAAATGTGTGGAATTTTGAATTTAAAAAAAATGGTGGTGAGTATATGTTTGTGTGAAAGATAGTGAAGGAAGAAGATGATGCATCTCTTCATTGGCTAGCCATTAATGACAACATATCTACCCTTTGTACGCTTTATTAATTATTCTGACATACTAGTTACTAGCTTTGCATTTACTACCATACCCCTCCCTTTCAAATTTCAAAATCATTACTCAAATTCCACTACTCTATATATATGTTTGTACAAACCCAAAATTAACATACCCAGTTAGTGAAATTAAAAATAAATCAACACCACTCGTCTTTTTCTATTTTCTTTTGGGGGGGGGGGGGGGATTCCATAGTAGCTTTTTGTGATTGAGAAGTAGGTATGAATATTGTGATTAAAGAGAGACAAAAAGCGAGTTTTGAGGTTGGAAGGGAGTAGGGGTGGGTGCATGTGAGCGAACAGATCAAAGTATTACATTTACTATATAGGTGAAGGAATAATCAGTAGGAAAAGGTGGGATTTCCCTTTGTCTGTTGGTGAGTGGAATTATGAGTAATTACCTGGAGGAGGACAATTTAATTACATGCATGCATGCATGCCCATACTTGTAAATTTTCCAACAATCCCCTAACTTCTTTTCTTTTTTCTTTTCTGTTTTTATTTATTTATTATTATTATTATTTGTATAATATGTTTGGTGCTAGTTTGAGTGTCTAGCTACTATATTCATTGCAGCATATTATTAATTTTATGTTTGGCGCGGAAATGAGATATGAGTATTTTGTTTTATTTATTTATTCTAAGACCCACACATTGAAAGGTGGAGTTGAGACATACACCTCAACCCATTATTAACATATATCTTTTGAGAGGAACCATTATTCACATATCAATGTGTAGACTTTAGAGTTTGAGTTTTGAAAACCCAATATAAACAAAATAAGATGTACATGTAGGACGGTGATCTTCATCTATCAAAGGCTAAATTACAACTGGCCGCCTTTAGATTTGTCATAATTATAAATTCCTTATCGTTGTTTAAAAAATTATAAATTTCTCCTTAAAATTAATGAAGGTCTAACAAATATCCCCCTGCAACGGGCTGGTACGTACGAGAGAATATTTGTTAAACAATTTCGTTAATTCGATGAGCATATTTCTAATTTTTACAAGAGAGTAATTGTAACTATAACAAATCTTAAAAGAGAATGTTGAGGTGAAATGATGAGATGAGCATAGGAAAGTTAATTAAGCAACATGCAAATGCATTAACGTCGGTAAAGAAAAGGTGTAAGATGAGGAACACGAATCAAGAATGGTCTCATTGGGTGAATACTTGCTCCCCACTTGCTAATTATAATTACTCATAATCATTCTTTTAATTAATCATTAACCACCTCTAGTATGTGTAATTAGGAAGGGCTATTAATTAATTAATCCATAAATGGTTAACGGTAAACAGTGGGTTGGGAGGAAGAAAGAGCACAAACATCAGAACCACATAATCCAAAAACAGCACAAACCCCCGTAATTAAGTGTAAAGTTTTAAGGAAAAATTAATTAAGGCACCCTGCACTAGGTAAAACTAAAACCACTGCTGCTTTCTTTAATTTAATTTTTACATTTCCAAACACTTGTAAACTTTGTTGCTCAATCTCTCTTCACCTCACTTTGCACACCCCAATTTCTAATATATAATTTATATAGTGCATAATTTTAGCTACGACATAACAAAAAATATATATATATATTTACTACAGGTGAAGGTAGGTAATAATTAATGAAAGCGTGAAATATGTGAAGAGAAGGTGTGCAGTAATGTATGGGGCCACATTGAATTGATGTTGAAGAAATCAGTTTTTGTGAAAACAGAAATGGAAAAGCAATCATTAACTTATTATTATTACAGTGGAGTTATATATAAATGTTGTACCAATTGACAATAAATAATTTCCAAAATATGGGTTAGTTAGGGTAGAGGAAGTGAATTATGTTTGGATTTTTATGTCATAATAATTAATGGTGTCATTATCTTGCTTAATTGGAGGATTACAATTAGTTAACATTGTGTCGGCAGTAGATCAACTACAGCTGAATTATAATTTTTCATGCCAATATATACATATTATGACACCCACTAATTAAATTAAATATAAACAAGTTTTGATACTTATATTATGTGATGAAGACACATATATATATATATATATGCTACCCGACCAGTCCCCAAAATAATTAATAAACTCATCATTAATTAATTAATTAAAAAAATAGAATATGATACGTACTCCATAATTGATAATATCAATAAATGTTAAAGAATCTGATTCCAGAAGTAGTAGTAAGCCATGAGGTCATGCCAATTAATATTGATTGCTTCAGCTTCAATTCACCAAATATTTCAGTAATTACTAGTTCACTAATTATTTCCACCCATTTTCATTTTTTTCCTAACACAATATATATATATATTGTTGAATTAAACATAAAACATTAATATTAATTAATATTCACTATATAACATGCATGCTCTATATGACATACATATTGTTATGCATGTCTTAATTTCATCCTTAATCCGTTCACATCAGAAGATCTAAACACGAGACATAAACCTGGGGTGTTTGGCATTCATGTTATTCATGTGGGTTTTTGAATTCCATCATCATCGATCACCATCATCATAATCTCATTCTCTTAATTTCATTAGCTAGGCTTTGGAAATAACGATTTCTTTTCTTGTTAGCCCCCGTCCCGCACAACCCCATAATTAGACTGATTAACTTGCTCTGTATTTTGTTTGTTCCATTTGGACTCTCTCTATATATCTCTGAATTAATTAATGAGTCGTCTACCCAACTGCATGACCCTCGTGTTGACGAATGGTTATCCAAGATTTTTTACTAGCTAGCTATAAAGAAATCACTGGAAATTTTGTGCAAGAAATTAAAATCCCGGGCGCCCTTTAATCCATCATATGATGTGATTATGATGACTCTGGTGGGAAGAACAATTGCAGGAAGGTAGATGTAGCTAGGCAAGATGAGACTAGTTGGGGCTGGCGTATCACGAAAGTTTTGTCACTCTTCATCACATCAGATGATGCACCCACCACTCATCTAAAGAATTTAAATTTTAAAAAAGCTCTTTATTCCAATATGAAATCACCCAAACAAATGTAAAGAATTTACTATTAGAAATTCAAACTTACAATCTTCAAATTCATAATACCAATTCTTTGCCCCACAAACTTTTGAATGTAGATATGTATTTTTGGAGATTGAGCATAGTGGCCCAGATGGCCCTATTACTCTCTGATACTGCCAATTCTTATAAAGCAGGATTAGGAGCAAACTCTGAAATAGATCCAGTCCATTGGCAGAACAGCCCAACATGTGTAAAACTTATGAATTAAACCTGGTGGTATATGACTGACGCCATTCAAATTGAACTGTTACCTGTGGGTTGGGGTTTTCGTCTTTTCACTGTATGAATATGGTCCTGGTTAACCCACACCACATATCCCAAATATGAATTCAGAGGATCACTTTTGTTGTCGGAGTGAAACGCCATGGCCTCCACAACCTCACTCGTCGTACCACAAGCTCTCCCTGCGCCCCAAACAGTGCACGCTAGGAAACATGCGCTCGTGGCGCTCCCGACGCGGAGACACTGCTTGCTACTGTTCACCGCCACGACGGCGTTGAAGGCGATGGAGGTGCCGGCCAGAGCGCAGGACATACCGCTGTTCGGCCTGAGGAAAGGGCTGCGTAAGGCGGAGCAGGAGGCGGAAGAGATTGTGAAGGAAGGTTTCGAGGTAGTGGACAAGGGCATCGTGGCGGCTGAGAAGGGGATTGAGGCGGCTGAGAAGGGGATTGAGGCGGCCGAGAACGGCATTCAGACGGCGGAAAAGGAGATCGAGACGGCAGTGAGCTTCGGCGGGCTGGCGCAGGCGGGAGTTGTCGCCGCAGTGGAGGCCCTCGGGGTTTTGATCGCCACTTCTGTTGTCAATGGGATTTTAGGGCCGGAAGCTCAGAAATCCTGATAAAAACCACCATCTCCTCCCCCCCCCCCCCCCCCGCCCCCCGTGATTTTGATGTTTATAATATTCAGTTGGAATTTGTACGTTGACAAATTCGGCAATGGCAGGCTGTGAAATCTGTACTTCTAAACTTAGATTAATGTTGCACTGAATTCAGTCGTGTGACGAAGAAAATCTCAATTTATCAGTAGTTTCTGCATTACACTCAACAGGACAACAATATCAAGTTAGAGTCGGTAATTTCATAATGTTGGGGGAGTGTACTATGGCGAGAAGGGGCCGGCGCGACGGCGAAGACGTGAGCAGAAATAGAATTTTATAAACATTTTCTTACGTAATTATGAACAAAACTAACCTTAAAACAAGAAGCTAATCCTAATTACCAGGCAGGAATACGGCCTAATGTTGGTCCATCAGGTGATCAAATCACGTTTTTTGCCAAATTAGTGTTGCACTGGGTAGACTGTACTGAGTGCAACAGAAGAGAAGCGACTCTGCTCTCCAGTCAAAGACTCCACTCGTGACTAGTGTGTAGTTTCCACCACAAAATACTGGGAAGCTTACGAGAGGCCGCGCTTCCACTCCTCCGCCATGGTTCGGGTGGCTGCAGCTTCTGGCCCCGTCAGCCTCCCCAGACTCCGCCTCTATTCTTTCCATTTTCGTTACCAGTCGCCGCGCATCTTGAGTTTCTCTTTATTTCCAGAGTAAAAATTTGCCACGTAGCAGAATCTTCTGCCAGACCAACCCCAATCTAGTGGACTCCGGCAGAGGTATTTATCTATTGCCCGCTACACCAGACCTCGATTTTCCTGTTGTATTAGTTTCATATATTTGCGCCATCTCTTTATGCTTCGGTTTCAAATTCAGTTAGATCTGTCAATAAAGGATTATTTTAGCTAAGAACTAGGTTAGGCTCTGGAATATTGCCTAGAACTGATTTCCCGGTTGAATTTTGAGTTCGGGCTTTGGCTTCTGTGATGATTATTTGGTTTGGCTATTGTTAATATGCACAATTGTGTAGGGAAAGAGGTTAATAGAACCTCAATCTGAAAGTAATGGAAACACAGCTAACGCTGCCACAAAGGAAACAACTCCAGTCCTAGTGTCGGATTTCCAGAGTATCCCGACAAAAGATTCAATAAGCAAATTGCAGTAGTTTCTATACTTGCAGCAGTTAAAATTTTCTTGTCATCACGATTGGACTTTGGTGTTTCATTGAAGGACCTTGCTGCTGCAGCATTGCCATATGAAGAGGTTTGTCTCTGTTTATGCTCAATTGCAACCGGGAACTTTTCCGGCCATAAAAGGGACTAACGGAATACATAGTTTAATATTTTTGCATGGCATCTGGCGCCACTTGAACTTGCTGGTGTGAAGTATGCCGAGAATTGGCTCCGGATGTCTACAAAGTGGAACAGAAATACAAGTGATTTCTTTAGCATTTCTTATGACCTCAATTTTATATTTTGGTCGTTACCATCGATTTCAGTTTCTAGCCTAATGATTTCAACCTCTCCCATCTATGTTAAAATTTTGCTATGATGTACTGGTTTAAGGTATAACTTAAAATTTTGATGGATTAGTTACAATTTCCCCATGTTTGTCCCACTCGGTAAGAGAAGCTTATACCCAAGTGCACTTTGAAGAGATGCTTCATAGATTAGACATAAAATGGTTACATTCTACTTCCATTTCACATTTTGTGGACCACAAACAAATTAAGGACATATGATACAACAGTGTTGCGAATGAATAAAGGTATTAAGTTCTCTTACTCAGTTGGAGGCTGGTCGTGTTTGGGGCAAAACAAAAGGGGCGAGGAGAAGTAAAGTAAATGAGCCCAAGCCAATGCATCAGTCATTTCTTCATTCTCGGGCATTCTTTAAAAGATGGAAAGCTGGTTTAATTTGTACAGAACCTTTGGCTCCATGTATTATATGTGAAAGCATGCCTAGTTCGCTTCACTCTTCAGCTGCTAGCTCTTTTTACTAAATGTTCCATCATTTCTACTCTTGGGGATAACTTTTCATCATTATGTGGCATGTGCATCTTGCACGATTGCAATAGACATTATTAGGTTATTCTTTTTTATTCTAATACTACTTTAATTATGCAATTAAGGGACCAAGTAAATATTGTTATGCTGAATGTGGATAACACAAAGTGGGAACAAGAGCTTGATGAGTTTGGTGTGGAGGGTAGAAGGGAATGTCGTTGGCCTCCTTCCACGACAACACTTGCTTGAAAATGTTGATGCCCTTGCTAGGGGAGAAGCAACTGTACCTCATGCTGGGGTTGTGGGACAGTATTCAAGCCCTGAATCCCGGAAAGTTCACCAAGTTGTTGATCCTAGAAGTCATATTGTACTGTGGATTCACTTCCATGAATACCATGGGTGATACTCATATATCAGGTGTGTATTGTAACTGCTGCTGGGTTCAGAATATTCAACCAATGCCTCAAAGGATAACTTCATGAAAAGCAGCTTCAACTCATTTCACAATAATTAGGTAAATCGTGACATGTCACTTCACTTCACAACAAATTGTCTTATATATATATATATATATATATATATATATATGTTTCCCACAAATGCTTATAACTCTGGATTCTCGACATGTAATAATAATTTGATATACGCTGCTGATATTGTAATGTGATTGACCCTTAACTATTAAGCTTTTCTTATCAATGGGCAACTCACTCTACATATTGACTGAATAAAATATGAACAAGAGGTGTAATGATTGTAGTTTTATATTCGGAATTCTATTGGGAAGAGCACTTTGCAATTGCATGATGATTCATCAACTTAAAAGTATGTCGCCCAATAGGATTCTTTATTGTCCCAAATCTTGTCAGACTCAGACATGAATGAACAACCAAAACTAAATTACCCGTTTGTGGAAACTAAAGTGCTTGGTGTGGTGGCATGTAGATGTAGGAGCATGCCACTCTTGTCTCAATCTTGAACCGAAGATGCCACCTGAATTGAACATATTATCACGCTGTGCCGCCTGATTCTCAAACCTCATTTTTCGATATGTCTTCAGTACTTTGAGCATCTTTAGTATGATTTTTTTAGCATCCGAGACGTTGCTCCGGATGTGCATTTCAATTGCCGTACCTAATCAATTTAGTTAGTCTGACAAAGAGTAGAATGTCAGTAACGGAGTTGACATTAATTGAAATCCATCCGAATCTTAGAACACAAATAGCTAGCGTACTAAACTTGACTTCTTCAATGATTAACTAAAATCTCCATCATGGTATTCTCTCACTACAAGTTTATATGTACGAAAAAGAAAAATGCCCAACACCATCGGAATTTTCCCCAAGTACGTTCCAAAACTAAAAGACTTGCGTCCCAGTCAGGGAGAGGTGAAAGTGTCCCCATGTTGCAGCCATTTCTCTTCATACAGTTCCTCAGCATCAAGTGGCTGTGGTGCTAACATTGCCTGGAAAGCATTCTTAACCCTGTTGATGGTCTTGTGATGGCGGAGCCGCCTCAGCACGGCTTCTTTGTCCAGACTCTGGGCCGATGATTTGAGAAAGAGCTGTGTGGAGACGGAATCCTGCAGGGGCTCAATACTCCCGTCATTGTGACTGAAGCTGATCATCTTCTCAGCGGAAGATGGCTGGTTTTTGGAGATCATAAAAGCCATGAGAATTTCTTGCAGCGATGAAATGAAACTTCTTCAATTATACTCTTAGCACTTGACGACGTTCACATCAGGACTATATATAGAAATGGGGTATCCATCAGCGAGCTGCCGTAGTTTTTTATGATGGATGATTGTTTCTGTGGGCCTATCGGAAACTGACAGTTTGGTCCCGCGGGTTTTATTTATTAATATTGTCTAGTCTAGTGGTTTCATCTTTCCCAGTGTGGGCTATGGATTTTAGTGCACCTGAAGATCTCACTGCAAGTCGTCAAGTCAGGGACATTTACCAAGAATCATTGTATCTGAAAAATGGACATTTAGATCGGAAAATAAACCCTCAGATTCTGACAAAGAAAATTAATCTGACTTATTATTTACGAAAGAAGAGCGTGATCACAATAGTTATATTGTTGGTTATTCATAATTATACCAAATATAAAAAAAGATCGTTGTGCAATTGTTACGGTTTTTTTGTAAGCAGTGGGCTGGCTAACAATACCAGTTTGGAGCTGCAAATCTGAGGGCCTGTGGTCTATGCTGTGCTCGCACACTAATAAAGGTAAAGAGAAGGGACCATGTTCGCCCATTGTTTTTCTTTTTTTTTCCTTATATAGCATACTCAAGTCAAGCCAAGACGTTTCTCAATCCAATATGTATATACTAAGTTTCATTATCATCATTTTTACAATGATATACATACATATATATATATATATATTAATGAAACAAGTTATTATACTATAATACACACAAGTATACATGGAATTTATTATGTTTAAATTTATCTAACAACTGTGCAATGTTGCATATTTCATATGTACTTTTAAAGGGTTAACTAAATTCAAATTTCCTAAATTATACTTTTTTTTCCTAAAAAAATTAAAATTACACTTATACGCCTTCCATGATCTCCATTTGTAATTGTATCCCTTCTATTAGAATTATTTTCTAATTTTACGCCACATTCAACATTCTATATAAATTACTGACAATATTAACTAATTTTTGTTACTCATCAATGGCTATTCTTATTGAACGACAATAATTCCAAAATATATTTCATTACAATTGCCCCATTTCAATTATATATTCATATATAGTATTTACCCGCTTAGAAATATAAAAATATTACTAGAATATTCTTATCGAGAATTATAGAAATTACACTTGATCATCAGATTATAAGTTCCCTAGCCCATTCTCGTTTTGGTCGGAACAGATCTACTAATTCTTTAATTTCAGTTAGTAAGAGGGATCTTGAACTAAAAAATAAACCCTAGAAGCTAAAAAAGGATATCCGGAGCAATTGCAATAATCGGGTTCATTGATATTCCTGATATAGTAGATACTATCACACATACAATCATACTCAATTCGATGAAATTGTTTGATCTTGACTAAAAGGATAAAATTGAAAGTTTGTATAATTTTTTTTACGTCAATATTTTCCATCCAATTCTAACAGATGGAATAAAATTGTAAATAAAGAATTCTCAAAAAATCTCAACCATGCAATGTGATTTCAAAAGGTTTTTAGGGCAGTATCATATCCCATTCAGAGGGGGCCTCTAAGTGCATTTAAACCTTTTTATATGACAATTGCATCCATGCATATGTATATATTTACACACAGATCCGCATACAAACTGATATATATGTGCTACATTTAAACACTACATTATTATTTTGTATTTACGTAAGTGTGTAAAGTGTACGTGTTATATCTTAAAAGTAAATCTTTAAATTTAAAGCTCAACGCAATTTAAATATTTACCAAGGCGGGGTGGCATTGACAGCGATATGAGCAAACATCCACTGTCCGATAACTTTTGCGGCATCATTTTCAGCGTCTTTTAACAGTGGTGTTCCAAAATAGAACCCCCGACTAACTAACAGCTCATGAAATGCAAGAAGATAACAGCATATAGTGCAGTATAACAATTATTAAGTTTACCAATTGAAAGAAGAAAATACTAATATCGATTGATCGCTGCTTTTACTTTGTTTCATCATCACTTTGGTCCAGAAAACTCAACAAAAACCCACTAACAATTCTTCTTGCTAAAGGATTAGGAATATTACGACACAACCGTCCATCAACATATGCAACTATACCTGACAATACAAACTTGCCGATTCCCCATTTCCATATGAGCTTCACCTTCTGTTCCTCACCACTGGTCGAAGCTTTCTCTTTGTCAGCCTTTGCTTTATCCTTCCACTTGATTCTACTGATAACCTTGCCAGATTGCTTCCGAAGCAGACGAATCATAAAACTTACAAACAGGTGCTCGCATAAAGTCAGTATGGTAGGTCCAATTCTCCATTCCTGTTACGAGAATCAAGAGGGTTATAAGTACCATACTGAACACAGCGAATATCTGGTGGAAGTAACGAGTTTCAAGAGTTGCTGCACGCAAGGTTTGTCTGCCCAAGTAGGATTACAGAGTATTTATCAATAGTCCACTTTACGTTAAAAAAACTAGTAGAAAGAACAGAATAACACACTTAAGGCCATTAGAACGTTCCATATATTGTGAGCTTTGAACCACAGTGACATTCCATTCACCAAATTGTGCCCCCACAAGAAAGGGCACAGTTACATAGGTTGCCAAGGGAAATGCGCATTTCAATTAACAAGTAGTTCAAGCAGAGTTCTAATGTCAAACATTCCAGCATATCTCCTCGGATCCAAAGAAATCACACTTACCCTTTCTCCTCGTATGCGTCGGAGGGAACGAGATGTTGAGGATTCACCCTTCAACAATGACTTGCTTTCAAGGAAGCCCTTTACATGTTCCATAATTTCATCGATAAGAGAACTGCTGGGAGGCAGGTTTTTGAGAATAACCTATAGGAAAATGAACATTTCAAAGATAGAGATCAGTCAAATTAATTATAGATCAGAAATACAGATAGTGCAAGACAGTTGCATCTGTCTCTGATTCAGATTATGCCAGGAGGAAATAGAACCTTATCCAAGCCATGACAAAAGAGGTCTTTATCTGATATATTGTTTAATATACTAGTATGTTCATTGAAATTTATGTATAAAATATCGGCATGAGATAACATTACCAATAAGAATTTACCTGGTTCTCAATGACTCGCACCCTAAGATATTCTTGCTTGTACATTGTATCCAACATTGCTTGCAGGTAACCCTCAATGTACAGCTGCATAATCCAACATAAAGGATCAAGAGACTTCATACAGTGCAGAAGCTTTCAGCACTCAGAAATTAAATCAAGACAGATATAATACTACTGGTATTGGGAAAGAGGAAATAAAGGATTAGTGTATGCTCTTTCTGTTTGTGAATCAGTTTCCAGTTTCTCTTGTCCCCAAACACATCTACTCCTATGAGATTATGCGGACATGATGTCAAATGAGGAGGATACTGATTTACTTATTTGATGCCTATAAGCTTCAAGAATTGTCAGAAACTGAACTCTATAGGCAAGGTTGGTAGGAGCATCATCAGCACCAATATACATTTCTAGGAAAGGAGAAATTTACTCTCGACCTACCTCATCAACCCCAGGACTTCTGTCAAGCTTAATTTTCCGATCTGGGCCGCCTTCCAAGAAAGCACTACTGAGAACTGATGGTTCCATAGCTAATTTTAGAATTCCTTGGTGAAAACCATTTACCTAATAAAATAAATACCACAAAAAGTCAACAGTTGATTAGATCCATAATTAACATTTGAAAAAAAATAATATGTCATGAATCTGACCATTCCATTAAAACCACTTGTTTCTGCTCCCTTAAGAACAGAGTCTGATATTTCAGTAACTGCAGCAAATAGCACATTGGACCCTGCTGTTTTCAACTGCACATAGAACATATAATAAAATTTTAAGTAACTCAAAACAACTTCAACTAGTCTTTGAATTCGAAAGGAAGGAACCTACTGTTTTCCCCAGATCACCGAAATAGCGCTTTGTTCCTGAAAAGCCTTTGTTATCAATGAATTTACTGATAAGCTTGAGGGTGCCTGGTTCAAAACTTATGCATTAGGCTAGAATCAAGTTGCAATAAAGCCATTGAACATTTTGAAATAAGCACGTGAGACTGACATCAATCAAGTTCTTTTCCTGCTATAAACATAAAAAATACTCTGCAGTTACATAGTCATACACCAGTTCCAATGAAGACTAAAAAGAAAAAGAGTACTACAAAAAAAACACCACTAACGAAATGGCCTTTAAATCAGGCTAGAATCATGTTAAATAAAGTAAATTTAGCCATTCCATACTTCAGAAGGACATAAAGTCAGATTCTAGCCTGCTATAGTATTCCAGAAAACATTCTGCAGTTACATAGTCATGTTAATTCCCACGAACACTGAAAAGCATCTAAAAGTCCTACAAAAATAGACAACATATTTACAAGATAAGAAAAATAAGTAGAATAAATCATTCACTCCACAGTTCCACCCATCACCAGTGTGCTCCAAATATAATGGCCATCCATGCAAATAAAATGTTCAGGTAAATTTTCTTTCTTTCAACTTCTATAAGCCTCGGATATATGTCCCCTGAGTGTAATGTACTGTCATCTTACCTTCAGAGCATGAGAATTGGACAGTAAAGTTGCTCAAAACAGAAACAAAGGCTGTCTGAATGGAACATGTCATGACTGGGTAAAGAGAACTCCTAAATGAATATAAGTTTATATATATATATATATATGTGTACGTGTGTGTGTAACTGGGAAAATTTTACATGTTTTGCTGCTTGGATGGTTAGTGCATGCTCTTGTAAACAGATTACTTGTGTAGAATGCTCTATAAGAATAGCATCATTCTTTTGATGAGTAAGTTAAAAACTTTGTCTATAAAACTTAATTAGAAATTTAACTTACCAATAGATTCCTGTTACTTATTTTAGTTTTAACACTGAGTGAAACCTTTTGCTCTTCTCCACTCCGGTGCTTATACACATACATGCTTATGCACATACTTGCATTATTATTGCTCGAGATAACTATATCTCTACTCTACTTGTCATTTAGTAGTTCCCTTTTCTCGTTACTAACTTTCTAAAGTATTATTCTGGTCTATTTAGTGGAACTCTGTGCGCACCTGTACCAAAAGGTTGAGGAATGTATTTCTTATATTATGGTCCACAGTCTGAAAAGAACTAAATCTTCTTATATTTGTGTAGGCTCAAAACTTACAGAGTTTCTGTGAATTCGTCCTGGATGAAATATTTAATTTCAGTCATTCACTTTACCAAGATCAGTTCTAAATTCATGCCTATACATCATAATATTAGCATATGACAAACTTGATCTTTAGCCCTTAACTAGTTATGTCTCGTTCATATGGTTTACAGATTGATTCAAGCAATTCATATTGAGCATACATGGTAACGGTATAAACCAAATACAAGCCTAAAATTCATATTACAGTTCTCAAAATGTTCAAAACTTTTGCTAGCCTGTGGAACAAAATCATGGTATGCAACAAAATTGCCATCAATAATAAGTTAATTTTTAGTGTGATGTTTTACACACTAGCAGCAGCAGGAGAAAAAACAAGTAACAAGTTGGATATTGAGCAAAACTGATTAAATTTATGAGGCGAATTTTTCTACTGCAATCAAATAAACATCCAAATTAATGATTGAGAGAGAAAAAAACATCCAAAAAGGTAATTTCAGTAGTGAAATGCCACCTACAGCAAAATGTGTCCTAGTTATTTCTATAGATGACCAGTAAGGCTACAAAAGAATGTCAAGCATAATTTTGAACGCATCCTATTCTTGCCTTTGCACACATATTACGAGAGAAAGAGATACCTAAGGTCACACCAGGAAGATTGAGCAAGCCACTTGAAGGATCAAAAAAGACATCAAGCGAGGATGAAGCTAGATCATCAAATATAGAAGCAAAAGCTGGAGGAAGTAATGGGCTTCCCTTGGCAATATAGATTGCTCTCATTGCATACCTACACATAAAATTTAGGGATACTAAGGTATCAAAAGTTGAAGCATAAAAAGAGAATCACTGATCAAACTGCAACACCATACCAGGAATAGTGCTGTGCGCATTTGATAGTTAATTCACGCAAAGTTATCAAAGCATGTGTTACAAGGACCCCATTCAGCTCAACGGTCTTTCTCTTAATGGCTGGTATCTATTAGGAGAGAGAGAAAAGTCATACAGAGATTATAACAATAATTAAAACAATATTCTTGGACTTGAGAAAAGAAAAGAAGCAGAACATTCCACAAGCAATTCTCGCAGACCTTAATCACACTATGGAGTAAAGACCTCAGGGTCTCTTGGGTAGAACTGTAGCTGTAATGCAAATCCCCAGGAAGGAAGCTTGCCACAATCTTCAATATCATAAAAAAGCACAAAATAAGTTATGTGCCATTGTTGACACTTATCTCAGATATCAGGGAGATGGAAAGATGTAAGACAATATGGTTTAGATTCTGACAGTGCAACCAAGCAGGTTTCTCAAACCTTTATAGGGTGGATCTCAAAATGATCAAAGTAGTACTGTTGACGGGGAGTACATGAATCACTGAGAGACCTCCTCCAAAAGGGAACAATTCTCATTAGTGTCTCCTCATCAAGGTTCAAGTCAAGAGGCTGCAAAGATAGAGTTCACAAACAGCTTTACATAAAGAACAGCACTATTTCCTCGAATATATCATTGACAACCATGAGGTTTCTCGAAGCATTCACTTTAAAACACACCCAGCTAAAATCTATCTATATTTTATTTATGTTACCTGCAAAACAATGGAGAGGTATTTCACTTGTTTGACAGAATAACTCATTGGAAGTAAAACAACTGCAACATGAAGAATGTATTCATTTGCATCAGACTTTTCCGATTGGTGCCTACGAAGCATTGCTGCAAAAGGAGCACCGGTCCACTTCTCATCCACGCTCAGCGACTGCATTTATTTGCCATGATGGACTAATAAGTAAGGTATAAAAGCTTGAGTATGTATTACATCAACATTTTCCACTACTTATGAACACGAATCCCCAGAAAGCAAAACATAGATCAATTAAATGACAGCAGCAATCACACGTACCTGCACTCTGATTTGGTTATATTTATGCTCGTCAGTAAACATAGCATCCCAGTTGATCCTTTCAAACCTTGTAATAATTAGGGGTGAATAGATGGATGTCTCGTGCACATCTACCTCCTTCAGCAAATTTAAAGTTTTCAAATGAATGCAAACTTGTGAAACCATACAAGAAAATTGTGAAAGCATATAGCTAATCCAGGCAGCAATAAGACTAATCTGGCAAAAGAAAATAATCTCTACTTACATTCTCTGGTGGGGGAACTGATGAATGCTAAATATATTGCATAACAGAAGGTTTTATCAATGCTGACGAAAAATGTGTTTAAGAATGTGAAGCAAAAAAGGTGGTAACAATTCTAACGAGAGAATAAAGAAATTAGTGATGATCTTTATCCTTAAAAAAGACTATTAATCATCTTTAATCTCTTTTTCCTCTCCATAATTCTAGGCTTTATGAAAAGCTCTCGAAATGCAACAATGACATGTTGTGTTTTAGCTTTCCTTAGCTGCCAATTCTTCGTTTGGCCTCCTCATGCAAAATTTAGAGTGAAAATGATATTGTGTTGACTGATATCTACAAACAAAGAATTGAAGTACATATACACATGAAGTTAGGGCCTCTATACACTTTTCCACAAAATATATGGTTGATCATGACCAATTAAAATTTCCAGTAAACATGCTCGTCGAACCTTTTTGCAATTTTCTATGAAGATCGTCGAGTTGGTTTCAACCTTTCTGTTACATTTTACTTTATTTAATATCTTTGTTAGGATATTAATTCTTTATATCGGAAAGTAAATTTAAGTATGCATGAAGGAAGTTGGCCTTTTAACATGGGAAAATGAGCAAAAAGCCAAAAGATTGAAGTTATTATTCTCCAGCTAAGAGCATTCTTCATCTATATTCACTTTATATTACAGCCTGTATCAAGCATAGATGTGGTAGCTCCTGTATTCACCTCAGTTACTGATAGCAAGTCAATCACTTTCCATCACCTCAAACATATTAAACTACAGAAGCCAATAGGAAACTGAAAATTAAACACAGAAAAGAGAGCAAACAGTATGGCTTCATAAGTGAAAATAAGTTCTTTTTCCTACTTTTACATGGGATGGGAGTGGAATTGGAATTTTGCTGGGGTGTGTGTGTTAGGGATGGGGCAGAATCAAATTACATTATAAAGTTATTCTATGAACTGGAGTATAAAGGAAATGTCAAACATATTCAATTAGATTTCATGTCGCATGTGATGTATGACAAATGCACATAACTATAAATACCACAGTTACCCATTAATACTGATTAAAGCTAACTCTGCAGAAGAGCATAATACATCAGTGAGATAGATAAGTGCATTTTTTTAAAATGAATCAAGAAAACAGAAGCAGATAGTCAAATACAGCATGTTGGAAAGATAAATCATATTGACCTGCTCAGCATGCTCTAGCAAGTGGACAGAGAAATAAGAGATTCTCAGCCGCATCTTTCTACGGGAGCCCGACACCATATTCGCCTTATGACCACCAGAGAACTCACAAATCCTCAAAACTCTTGTGACCCCATCTGCATATACTTCAAAACCCACCTTTACAGTCTCTGACCCAATCAATTGACTGTAAGTAGTACGTTTCTGATCTTCAGGCTTCTTATCCAGTGGTAGATGAAATCCCAGACCTCTAGTTTGCTTGTTCCTATAAAATGGTTTCCATGACCGCACCTTATCTAAGTTGATTTCACGCAACAGATGCACATCTGCCGTAGGAGAGCCAAATAATCAGACCTATATCATTTAAATTGCATTAACTGGAACTTGGAAATAGAAGTTTCTGCTTTATAACAAATATCAACTATTTCCTTTTCTCCATCAACACGAAAACCTGGAAACAGATATACAATTAGCTCTTGACATCCTGGAGTCAATTAACAAAAGTACCAGCTAAGGAAATATCAATTGTCATGGCCTATTGATATATATTTCCCTTTTTTATTTCCTTCACATAGTCCTACTGTTGCATTGTTGCATTTTAGAAGAGATGTAAAATAAGGAAAATAGAGGTACAGACAAAGTTACTCCAACTAGTATAAATAAAGAAAGAATTTAAAAATATTAGGTCAGTCAAGCCTGACCTCAATATTTCACTGCATTCTCATTGGGTTTCAATGGAGAAGCATCTGAAGCATGGACAAGCCTATTATCGAACATGTTCATCACTCATGAGAGGAATACTTACATGTATGGAAGTTTAATTGTAAAGCATAAAAGTTCACTCAATAACGTGACAAGTCATAATCAAATTTAACTAAAGAGTGAAAATGTTGAGAGACGAAAACTACCATCAAGCTGGACAACTAGCTTATGTGGAAGAGTCAGGTCATCCCAGACATAGTTAACACTAACTCCAGCTCCCAAACTCTCCAGCCATGATGAACCCTGAAGTAATTATGATACTTAAGCAATTTATAAACATATATGTAAGGAAGAAAATTATACGGACTAGATTGTACATGATAAAATCAGAGAACTATATGTCAACCTTTTGATAATAAGTGATCGGAGCGTCATGTAAACAGTTCTCTATTCTATAAGGAAGCTTTGTAATTGGTGGCCTGTGGAAGTGCAAAACAATTGTAGACCCTTCTTCTACCACATGAACAGCTGCAAATTCACCCAAATTATCCTTGTATGATATGTTATCTGATTGACTTTCAGGAAAGTCCAAGGATTTCCGGAATTTCAGGAAAAAGCGCCCCAATGAAGCCACACATATTGGCCCTGACCAACCAAGGCCGGTCTCATTTGGTCGGAATTGAATGAAAAATGATGAATCATTCTGAGATTTTGTATGTTTTCTAAGAAGATTTTCGACAATATTGGTTTCTTTATTGTTTCTCATTACTGTCATTACCCTTAAAGCTATCCTCTGTTTGCTGTTGATAGCAATCACCTCTTCCATGTCCTTTTAACAGAAGTAGTAGAAAATATCAGACCACAACTTAGGATTTGAAAATAACACAATCATCTAAGACAAGTTTGTCAAAGTTAGAGCAGACCTCCAGATAACATTGCCGGATAGCAATCACATCTTCTGATTCATTGCATATGACATATCGCGGGCTTAAAGATACTATCTGAGATGAGACCTCTTTGGCAGGTGATGGCCTTAAGGACACCCCCAATCTCATAATATCTTTTGATCCAAATAACTTTTCACCTTCGAGGTCAATCTCTGCAAGGCCTGATAACACATCCAAGTCCAACTGTGCCTCCAGTGCTTTCTCCTCCAACAACTTGAAACACAATTTGTGGCATCTAGTGTTGGAAAAAGGTATATCATATAGAAGCTCCATCAAAATTATACAGTATACAGTGAGCTCATTATAGATTGACTTCATCTCCACTTTTTAATTATTAAAGTAAGATGTTCCATACTAAAGTTTATTTTGCTTAAACAAATGATATATTCATTGTTACCTCAATGGGAACTGTGTTAAGCTAGTACTTGAAGTGTTACATACACATCGGTACATATTTCATGTGATATGTCAACTTTCAAGGAAAAAAAGTTGGAAAACTATAATAAACTACATGAGAATTTGTTTGCTACCAGAATAACAATGACAAGTTATAGTAAAACATCCCATTTTGATACTGAATGATGTAGGCTTAAATTGTTCTGGACCAATGTACTATGCTGGTGCCAAGAATGATAGAAAGTCTACTTCTGGGTACTGCACCTATGTTGGGGGGCAATTTAGTGACTTGGAGCAATAAGTGAACCTATGTTGGGGGGAATATAGTGACTTGGAGCAATAAGAAACAAACTACACTTTCTCAATCTAGTCACAAGCTGAATACAGGGCCATGGCACACCCCGCTAGTGAGATATCATGGTTGAAAAATCTAATGGGAAAATTGGGTTTCACACAAACTGATCCTGAACCTTGTGCCTATGTACTGTGACAATTAAGCTCCAATGTTTCATAAAGAACAAAACATATGGAAGATGGCGGTCATGAGTAAAAAAGTTTGTACTCCATGTTTCATGAGAGAACAGAACATATTGAAGTTCATTGTCACTTTGTATGTAAAGCGGTCATGAGTAAAAAAGTTTGTATTCCATTTACATCTTCACAGCAGAGAGCACATCTTTTCACTAAAGCTTTAGAGACAAAACAATTCAATAACTTGTGTAACAAGCTGGGCATGATTGATAGCTTGGGGGGAAGTGTTAAAAAGATACACATTAGAAGATATGAGATGATTTGTATATATCTAACAGGACAGTTATCTTTGGTAGGGTGCTTGTCCCATCTCTATATATAGGATATGGTTTTTTTTCCTCAAAAACACACAATCTCTTTTCCCTTCTCTACTTTTTACACCTTACTCCCTGGTGTTTTGAACAGCAAAAATCTTGGCATTGTCTTTTTCAACTGGATATAGTTTATACAGACCGTTCAGAACTGATTTTTCTGTTTCTCATAGTTCTATTTATTCTGTAGGTAGGAAGAACTCCGCCACCACCACTCCACTCCTGACCCAACTGGAGGAAAAAGAAAAACAAAAAAGTACTAATTTTCGGAGTTTTATCATCTATGTATTTATGTTAAGGAGTATTTATTTCGTCATTAAGAGAAACTTTAATGTGTGCATCTACGTTTGAGAAGCTTGTACATGGATTACTTAAAGGGTTGAAACATATATTGAATTTTAATTCAACCAAAACTGATTGCGATTCCATACAAAATCTCTCTGTTAATGTAACAAAAAGATTGTGATTTTAACAATCGCATATTCTACTGAATTTAGGGCGCAAGAACACACTCCCTCCAGACATAAAGGAACCCTTACCATATGAAACTATTGACCATATCTAGGTGGCCCTTGAAACAACCATATCTGGGTGGCCCTTGAAAGTCCATTCTTTATTTAATAAACATGTCTTCTTTTTAATGGAAAGTTCTATATTGTTGATATTAATTCTGCATCTTAGTTTCAATAACTAACAGTGATTTCAAAGAAGTTGGTCAAACATTGACTTCTCTTATTTCTAAGAACAAGTCAATAACCACATATATGTTATTCCACCACCATATATTGCACCTTCACTGAAAATACAAATCACTCTCTTAAATAAGAATGGAGTAAGCAAACAGAGAGAATAAGGATATTTACTTCAAGAACCATGATGTGGTTGAGTTAGGAGGCAAGTATGATCCCAACTCCACAGGAATACCTGTACCAAAGCTTTCGATGTCACCCCTGGAAAGATGTTCTCATATTAAGGACGAAATTTTACCAATAACCAATTTTTAAGTAATTGTGCCCCAGATCATGTGGTACCTAGATAATGGCTTCTGGTTGGCAGGAAAGCAAAACAATGGTGTATCTGTATCATTTTGCAATACATACGATGTAAAAATCCCAGCCTGAAAACAAGCACGCACAAAAAATTATGAGCTTCAGTTTGAAATATGTAAATGATAATGTTACAGGATAAGTACCTGTAATGTGCCTCTCTGCCCACGAGACAATCTCAGCATTGCAAAGTACTTGCCACCACCAAAATCCAACTCAATGTCCAAAGAAGAGATATCACCTTTTTGCCTCTGTAATTTTCTAAGCCAATCACTACTGTTGACTGGTTTGCAGCTCGAGCCAATAGAGGTTAAAGTGACCACAAAATATATGGTAGCAGGGTTAGCATAAAAATTGACAGCTGATCCACTTGAAATAGTTGCTTGACTCCACGTATTGTCACTGTCCATGGTGCTGTGTGGATCTGCAACAAGGTGAACATTTACCTACAATATTCAACTAAACAAAAAATTGATTCACTTCTTTGCATCAGTTACCTCTGTCAGTCAAACTGACATGTATTTCTGTGTACAATAAATTTGAAACCTGGATTGTAGGAAGAAGAAAAAGTTCCTTCTGCTCTTGCATTGCTACAGGTGAATTTCTGTTTCCAGGGGCATATCCAGAGCTATCTGGATTTAAAATGGGTATAGCCTTTCCAACAGTTTGTATTAGGAAATATATGTTAGTGACAGAACCTTCTTCAGATTTGACAGCACAACTTGCACTGCTCAGTGAAAATTTTGTTGGATTGACAGAAAATGCCTCTCGCACCCGGTAACTTAGTTTATTGAATAACCCAGATAGACAAACAGTCTTGTCACCTTTTAGCTCATCTGACCACTCTATTGATGAATACCCCAAACTTCTCGAACCATCTGCAATGTTGGGCCTAAACGAGAACATATAGTTCCCTACAGATCAAGTTTTAACTTCATGAATTTCTGAGAGAAATACTTAATACTAGTGGTAGACACGCACACGCTATCGTTAATATTCAGTAAAATTAGGATGAAAGAATGTCCTGATACAAAATGGGATTAGAAAATAAAAAAAAAATTAAAAATAAGTTCAAATTGATCTACCAAATAACCATAATCTATTTCAGTAACGGCATAGAATAGTTAAATGGAGGGGAAAGATTCTTGTTATCATTGCTATAAAGACCATGACAGGGAGTAAAGAGAAGTGGTAGTAATTATATGCTTCAAAGATGACATGCCTTCAAGCAGAAATATGATTCCAGTAGTGAATTATCATCAAGAAAGTAAGTCATAATCAAACTGCACTTAGAGCATAGAGAAAGATGTCTTCTCTCATCCACCATAGCCCAATGCTTATGCTCATTTGTGTGGTAGATTAATTCCAGCTACATATCTAGCATTTAGATTTTGAAGCTATAGAACAAACTGTTCAACTAATTTTCTTTCAGTTACTTCTTAATCTATGTACTAAATAAATGGAGAGTTGGAGACGAAACATACCAACACTCAGAGATGTTAATGCCTTTCTCGAACCACCAGACAAATCAATAGCACTAAATGCTGTTATAGCATCATCTATGACCTCTCCAGCTTTCAATATCAGTGAAGCAGACTCAGTTTGCTCATGCTGAGGCCTTTGAAAATGCAGCTCCAGTGAGAAATCAGTTTCATTGTGTATCTTTAGTAAAGGAGAGACAACAATTGACAAGCCATCCTATGAATACCACAGAGGAAAAAGAAAGCCAAATTAATTCAAATGAAATGTGCAAAATATATTCATCTCAATAAGTCGGAGTTGACAGATGAATTGTACCTCAATTCCCTTTGAAATTTCAACAACAATAAAAGGACCAGGAAAAGACTTGGAGTCTGATCAAGTAGAAAGGAAAATGTCAAAGTTAATGCTCACACACCATGACAACCAAAGATCATATCTCAGAAAAGGAAAGGTAAGCAATAATCGGATGGCCTCGTTCAAGTTAGATATACTAAAGAACAGAACATCTTAGAACATTGTTCTACCTCATATTTCACCATGTAATTTTTACCAGTTAATGATTTAAAATTTACCAATGCTACAGATACAGTAAAGCACAGTAACAATTTTCCTAATTTAATATGTTTCCGCTTGTAAAAGGCTCGTGTTCAATTTCCATAGATCCAACTCTCAATATTTCAAATAATTTTAAGTAATAGTTGTCATTTACAATTTCCTATGCAATACAAGGATCAATAGCTGCCCATTATATAAAGTTGCAACCAAGAAGCAGGACACCAAACCTTGTGATGATACAATCCGAGTCCTCCAGGCAAATCGTTGGGTTTCCAAAAGTGAAAGATGAATTGGAGAAGTTGAACGGAAACCTTGCTGGACGAGCTTTACTGAAAAGAAAGATGCTTCTGGTGGTCGATTTGCCAAAGCCAGGTGCCTTGAGAACATGTGAATCAGAACAAGAGTGCACATCATTTTGACCATGAAAAGTACCCATGGAAGTGACAGACAAGTGTACAATGACGACAACGCTTTTTCTGAAAGACAACTGGAACCATCCAACTCATAACTGCAGTGAAGAACATAAAGTTCTCTAGAAACTGAATGATGTCTTTATTTTCTAATGAGATCTGTGTAACCCTAAAAAATGTGCTCCTTTAAGCAGTACTTCGAATGGCAGAAATACTCTTCAATTTTCTTAAGCGTTATAATTTAAACTGAAGTTGAAGTATTCAAACCCCATCACAGAATCACAAATTCTAATCGTGGTCTGCATTTTAATTCCCACGGCCAAAGAATATCTTCTTATAAATAGTTTCTTTTTTGTTTCCCTAAAATCTGGGAAACTGTTCATCAATTAAGGAATCAATCTAATAAGTCTGACTTACAAATCAACCACTGATACCCTCTGCCACTATGGGTTGTCAAAGTTTTTATAGGAGAAGGAATGTAGCCTTAAACCTTCCCATATACCTCACACATATTTCTAATCCAAAAACAGCGAGACTGCTGACCCATTTTCCTCAAATAAAGTTCTGTTAATCCATTTTCCACATGTAAAGTTAAATAAGATCAAGCATACAATTTTCACTTATAAGTTATAAGTGAAGATAATGACAACTCAGGAGAGGATATTGATGCAAACTAATGAAATCCCCTAGGTCTACCTTAAAAAAATGGTAGCTGACTGTGCTGCAGGTATTGATGCATCTTGATTATCATAAAACTGGCAAATAAGTTTCAAGCCGGACTGGTTTTCTACCTGCCACTTTGAAACATCAGATATACATCTTCCAACATTCAGAAAAACCAACTTATGAATTATGTTAGGGTTCAATCAAAAGCAAAGATCACAAATATAAAATGCATATATTGTGAGGGATAACACAATTGTGTTGGAGTACAACAGGAAGTCATAACCCAGATTACAAAATTAAATCATATTAACACGTAATAAGAACTTCCACTATATGGTGGCTATAAAAAGATAGTTGTGCTTTTTTCAAACTGTTCAAGCACGAACTTAGCAAGAATAAAATGTGCAAGTCAACTTTCCAGCTAAAAATCAGAACTCTTCAACATGTTTAAAAGAACCTTTAAACTTATTGCATTGATCATATACACCCAGTATCAAATTTTAATTGTGCCTAGAGTAGCAACAGACACAAGAACAAAGTGACAACAAAGTAACTCCAGGATATCCTGCCTAGAATACCACTCAGAAGTCTGTTGATAAAACTTCCAAAAATTAAAAGGAGACACAGCATCAACATAATCACCAGGTGAGCTGAGAAGAATTAGATGCCTGGAAATGGAGGATTATCAAAGCATTAACAGGAAACATGGGAATGACATATGCAAGCAGTGATATATAGATGCATGCAGGCCGCTTCACTTTCATGGTTCCTGCAGATACACTTAATGACTTAAATGGTTCCATCTCAAGACAGAATAGACAAAAAACAAAAATAAAGTAAAAACATGACATGCCGCCACAACAGTCAAAAAAAAATTATAATAGAAAAGCCTGACAGACAAGTTAACAAGAAATATTCTCAGGTACAAGAGACACAATTTAAATATATGCATAGAATATTCTTTATAATTGCAAAGAAAAAGACACTTTGACTAACCAATCACCATAAAACTAACTAGTTTAAGAACCTTGCAGCAATTGGCTAGAACAGCAGAGCTTTTTACAGCATACGGACCCGCCAGATCCAACTTCCCGATCACAAATAAAAGTATATCCAGTGAAAGCTCACTCAGTAGTACAGTTACCTGATAATACCATAACAAACTTATCATAGTAATTAGGTGTGATGCTTACAGGAACAAGTAATTGAACACCGTGGGACAAACCTCCTTAATTTTAGCATAGAAATGACTAGGCACCCCATGAGAAGAATTTTGAGCACCCTGAATATGAAACTTCTGAGAGTAGAAACTGTAGATTGCTACGGGTCGAATGAATTCCTCCCTGCAATCACAAATGAAAGCAAAATCATTGGAAACATCTAATCAAATATAATGCAAACACATACTTGCTGCTAAAAAGAAGACGACGGGGGTTAAAAACTCATGCAGCATAGAAGCATGAAAACAATTACCATGAGTTTTTGTGGGCATCAAAGTAAGACAGTACAACTTCAAATGTGTTCATAACCCTGACTTTCGAATTTGAGATCTGTATTATTGTTTGATTGGGTAAGAGTGATCCCTGGAGAAGTGGGAACTTTTCCTCTGTGTCTGAAAGCTCATGAACAATTGTCAAGGTAACCTTGTCGACTGTAATTGTGATGCCCAGAAGGTTTCCATTTATCCTCAACTGTCGCGTGCCAGTGACATTTGAATCACTTAGAGAATTAGTTCCAGTACTCGGGGAAGCACAAGGTTCCCTTGAGCTGGTGCTGGGGTTGGAAGGTCCCTCCACTATATGACTATTTGGCAACAAATTACCACCCACTGGACCAGGGTAGTCAAACACTTTCCACTTGAATACATTTCCTGGCTTGCTTACAAATTCAAGGCTGCCATCGATAAAAGCCACTGCACAATCATTCTTTTTACTCACAAGGTGAAACGCCCGTCTATTTAAGGAAACAGAAGATTGGAGCTCAATAGCATCTTCATAGGCATCACGTTTAACAGGAAGCATTCTCCAAAGTGCAGACCCACTATCACTAGAACAAGAAATGTCAACAAATCTTGATCTCGGGTCGCAATTCAATCGCAGTGATTCCCCATATTTATCTTTAGCATGCAAGGAAATCAGGGAAAAATACTGTACTTGTGGCTTCCATCTCCTTGGCTTATGATACTTTACCTGAACAAATATTCCATGGAAGTTGTTGACCAAACTGGAAAATCCATTTACTAATTATAGATAGAATTATCCAAAAAATCAAGTTAGGTTAACAGATAAGAGATATTGTTGTACCCAGGAGGGGGGTGGACAGTGGCACTTCACTCAAACCTCATCTCAGTTAATATGAAGATGCAGAACAACATGCCAATTTATCATCAGCAACACTCACAGATGTGTCATGTAAATCTCATGCCAGTTATTAAGCTAAATCTCATGCAAAAGGTCACAGTTTCCTCACAAAACTAATTTACTTGTTTGATTGTCCCCGAGAATCAATTCATTTATGAAGAACAAGATAAAGTAAACAGTTGGAAGTATAAGTGTAAGTCATCTAGCCTCACACAAATCCTCACAGCCTGTCCTTATTCTATCAAATTTAACATTAAAGTATAGTCTTACGAGCACCTCATGATAGAAAAAGGTCTGAACAATCAGAAAGATTGATGTTGAAGCATCTTACTCTGAAAAGAGCCCGCTCTCCCACTAGTGAATAATGGATTGCTCCAGCTATATCATATCTACTTTCTGTACCTCCAACTGCAATATACATATGTTGGTCGACATCTTGGATAGCAACAATTGTTCCTGGACAAGTTGCAAATAACGAAGCTTAAATTCCAAAAGAGAGCTGTTCTAGTGCTGGGTGGGTAGGGGGCGGGGCCCAAAAACAGAGAAGAAAAAAAAAGAAAAAAAAAAAAAAGAAAACTGTACCATCAGTAACCATTTCTTCCATGCTTCCTCCAGGTTCTTGATTATAAGACCAGGGCCTGGATTCCACTTCAGAAGGTCCCTTTCTGCTTGAAACCTTAGAGAAAGATTCCAGGGCAGAAAGTACCATCTGCACAAAATTAAAAGAAAAAAATAGAATAATGTCAGCAAAAGTTTCTAAGAATTCAAACAATTAAAAAAAAAAGCAACCAGTGAGAACTTAATGAAACTAGAGCACCAACCCACAAAGCAAATCTTATAATGCCGTTCATCATTAAACAAGTTTTTCCATGAGCTTCCAATATGCTTTATAATAGGCAAATGATACTGTTCAATATGCTACTTTTTACAGTTTTCTGGTCTTTCACGACAACCATAGTCACATTTCTTATACAAATTATTGTTTTTCAGCTAAAGTTATAAATGTAAAGGACATCACCTGTAAAACTTGTACTTTTCTTTTTTAATTTATGTATTACTGTAGGTCAAGGCAATGCAAAATGTCAAGATGCTCCTCGAGTATAGTACAGATACTTTTTTATGAAGAAAACCTGACACTGCTTACCTTTATGTCTGAAAGAGAGATGGTCATATCAAACCCTGATATAGAGCCACTACCAACCCAAATGCTATTTGAGCATGCAGGGTTTGTCAACTCTCTTGTCACATGCCTTTCGACTGCTACGAAACATCGCAAATCTTTCTGTATATACCTTTGAGAGCTTATGTAAAAGATCCTATGTTCTGGATTACTCATGGAGGTACCAACTTGAGAACCTCTCTGAGAGACCAAGGTACTTGTGCCACTAGCACCAGCAAGGTTTGAGTCAACAGAATGTGTATGATGGAGAGAGGGTAAAGAGTCCTTGCTCATAAAGTTGGATAATGAATCATCTGGCAAGATAGATAAAGGACTTCGCATAAACTTGGCTTTATGTCCCAGATCTCTGTACATGATTTTCGAAAGCATGGAAAACTTGGAAATGCTGAACGAAATTTTTCTCACTGCAGCTAACAATTCGAGGCTGAAATGAAAGTCAATCTCAAATAGAAGTTCCTGAAATCGGCCTGCATTGTGTTAACCTTGTTGTCATATTTCACTACTACACTAGAAAATTTTCAACAACCAAAAACGCAGCATACCAGATTCATCTCTCTCCACAAGTATGAGCGATAGATGCAAAAGATTCACAGAAGATGCTTCTAGACGATCCCACATTACTTTTTCAAGTTGAACATGCTGGGTACTTACACCAGAGTGACCATCTAGAGGAGCTATTTCACTTTGCACGACTGCAACTCTACCAGATGATAGACCAGAAGGCCAAAGGTCTGAGATACGTTGATAATACAAAGTAAAGCATTCAATCAACATTGTCAGAGCTGTTGCTTCAAGTAACATGGAACCACCCTGGAAGGAAGAAGAAAAACAGTCTATTAATTAAAAGTTTGACAATTGACCACACAGACAGATAACTGGCTTACCAGCACCATTTCAAATATATGAAGAGTGGAATTGAAAAGCTAAATTTTGTAGCACAGAGTCTTATATGGATATATATATATATATATATATATATATATAGAGAGAGAGAGAGAGAGGCATAACACCTTGCATTCACAAGAGATTGCCTGGAAGTAACCCCCGACAGAGAAAGATGCCTTAAGGTCTTCAAATTCATTGACCAACATATCTTTTACTTGGCATCCAGCAATATAAATTCCAGAAATAACAAAGTTCATGAATAACCAATGATCCCTTAGTGTTTCAGTATTCACAATAAATGGAGCATCACCCCACATTTGAGGCACTATACCATGAGAACTAGATTCATCAACTGTACTTTGCAAGCCCACTGAAGATAAGGCTTTCTCAAGGTTTCTAAAGGAGAAACACATTTTGCTATGATAAACTGAAGCTTCTGTAAAGAAATTTAGAAAATGTAATAAATTTTTTAGCTCGGATCTATCAGAAGTTCCATCAAACTCGATCAAATATCTGAAAATGATACATTGAACACCAGTCGTGTCAATGACAACATCCACATCCCATCCTTTCAACAAAACTTCCACTTTTGCCTGCTGAATAGAGATGTAAATACCGGAGCTAGAATTGTCATCCATACCCAACTTCTCTCCAGCTTCCCTGTCAATAGATATTCTGTGCATATAGTTCTCTGAATTACAACTTCTCCTGGAATTATGCAGAACCATGTCAAACGACTTAAGCTCACAGGTGCTGTTGGCAAAAACTTGAGAGTTTGTAACAGATGATGCCTGTTTGCTTCTAGAGAATGTTTGCCCACACTCAGATTCATAATAAACTGTTTCTCCGCATGATGCTTCTTCATAGCATGGATCACCACCTGCTCCATCCCTAGTGAAGGCAAGTGACTCATAAAGTACTCCAAAAATTATCTGGATAGAGAAGATAGTTAAGGTGAGTAAAGAAGAAAATCCCAAATTTGCTTTCTTCCAAGTGCAATAAAATCAGGCTGTCTAAATATTCAATGCTAAATAATTAAGATTTCAGATGACATGTTCATTTCCATACTGCCCATATTAAAAACACAATATGACATCAAGGGTATGATTTTTGAGCCGCGCAAATGCAGACACATCAATTTCAAAAGTACAATAGATACATTAATGACATACTAATGAATATGATAAATGTTTAAAAAAGAAGCAAACTTTGTAGATTTACTATCATATTTTATTATAAAATTGTAATTATTTTATCATAGGAATTATTACTATTTAGTATATATACATATCATGTGAATACGTACTAATTGTATATTTCTCAGTATAACACGATTCAGTATATGGTGTAATAGTACAACGCATATCACATACAATAATCAGCATAATATGATCTAGTAATACAGTAGCATCATACAATGCATATACATCTATTCTTATAATTTGGTATCTATCACAATACTTTGAACTATTTATCATATACTTAAAAACCATATAATTCTTACCCAAATTATTATATTATATGCAATTATCTATGGGTCTAATGTCGCACTACAATGCATCATAACATATTTTATGAAAGAGTATAATATGCTAATATATAAGCAGTTAGAGTACATATATTAGATGATCTATTGCAATGATACGATATATCAATCATAACATCCCAAATATCTTATGCAGTTTCAGGCACACACAGGGATGCAACGGCCAAGGTAGATGAATTTTCTTTCCTTTTAGTTATTTGATACTATGAACTTTATAAGAATGAGAAAAAAGTTCTAGCTTCAGTCGACAAGGGTGCCTCAGTATAAGGGAAAAGGCTATTCCAGGTGGATTGTACTTGCCTATGGAAGATCTTCCATTGAAAGGCTGATGTATGCACCAAAAAGGCCTGAAGTGTAGTCATTTGTGTAACTTTTATTAACTATTCTGACCATCTTTCTAAGGAATTAATATGGTACCAATTTTTTGGACGTTGACAAAGAAGTATGGAACATGCAGCAGTAATTATCTGCAAAATGTTTTACCTTTGCCTTTCATTAAGAAAAGGGAAACAAACACATTTCCAAAACTGCTCATCTGACATGTGGCCAACCAATATTTAGTCTTGCTATAAAATGACATCAGTTCAAACTGCAAAGTTACCCATTAAGTCATTAATCCAGCTTTGCAAGGTATAGTCTCATTAAAAGTCTCGCTTCTTCTAAGTTCCAATGAAAGGGGTAAAAATAACTCTGTCTAATATGATCACCAAAAATGTTTTGGAAATATGCCATCAGATGCCTCAATCAGCAAAAGAAGATTTAGGGAGGCGGAATGTAAATGTCAAGAAACAAGGTAAAGATATAATTTTTTCAGGCATTTCAGGTTTCTAGCACAGCCACTCACGATATTGGGAGAAAATATTGAGCATAGAGTGATAAATACGCAATAGGCAACCAGAAAATAGAGAACACAAATAAAAGAAGAAGCATGATTGTGCTTATAACAGAATAAACAACAAAAATTTCCTCTATGTCATGCAGCCAACAAAAAAAAGACAGATCACCTTTGTCAGAACATACAACTCATCCAGAAACATTAAACAGGAAAATCCAGTAGCCACGAAGTGGAAAGCTGCCGAGACAACAACACCTGATGAACCAAATGAATAATGATCCTTCCTGTCATATATCAGACAAATATTCCAAAATCAAAACATTTGCATAAGAGTTGATGACTGTGCATTTTTTGGATCCTCATATGTACATAATCTGAAAATTTACAGCATCATGGCAAATCATCTTTAAGCTGCATCGTGAGATGCCCTAAATTATACTTCAGAAGAGGATGAAACATGTCTTTGACTTCAAATTATGTCCTATTACTTTGTCATCAAAAGTAAGACTTCTCACCTTACCAATGCTTTAATGAAGTAAGCTTGATTACAGAAGTAAATTTGTAACAAAAACCAACGGATGTGTAGACTCAAATTTTACCTGCTCACTGGAAAAAAAGCATCATAGTTCTGCTTTCTGAAAGTACTTCTGTGCCGATTTTATTTAGAATAGAAAATTAAAGTATAACATACTCCAACAAGAGAACAAAGGTTTAACTGTATAATGAGTATTTTTGGTCGAACCACGCATAACCACGGAACTTAAGATGTGATCTCATGGACACTAAGCCAGAAATAAACACAGTATCATCGCCAGCTGCTCGCAGTCAAATTGGAAGCAGAGTGGATACAAAGGCGAAGAATAGACAATACCTTGCATACATAAGTTGTGCAGTTGCCGGCCTTAATACGACAATCTGGTCTTTTTTATTCTTAGTGGTTTCATCATAGCAAGCCTTCAAACCGTTAAGTTTGAGGTATAAGTTGTGTGAAATCTGCCATTGACAGCTGTAAGCTCCATTACCTAATTTAGGGATGTCAATTTGAGGTTCTTTAAGTCCAAGGCACTGCGATCCACTATCACAGTTTGAAGTGCTTTCACTTGATAATCCAACATTATCTTCCAAATCAGATGATACCAGAAATTCAATGTTGCAGATTTCAAATGAGACCCCCGTAACAAGATGATGCGCAACTGTAGTTCCAGAATGGAACTGATCGCTTAACAAAGATATTAGAATGTGAGGACCAGCAATGAACACCCCAACTTGAACACGCTTCTCAGGAAACATTCTGATAACATCCATTTCAATTTTGTTAAAATATGATGCGAACTTACTACTCCAATACCTCCCTAGTGGATCCTGAATTGACATTGCCGGAGCATGCAAAACATCATTGTTCCTCCTCCTCGGGCTCAGAGCACACTTTATTTGTCTGAGGAGTACAATAGTCGATGCAAAAGAATTATATTCCAGGTTGACATTGAGTTTACCAACAACCAAACTACAACCAAACCGGGAATTAGAACCACTGAGGTCATGATCTGTCAAATAGCTCCATATCTCACAAAGAATCCATGGAGCCTGCACATTTAGTATATTTTTATCATCAGGTTCCAAACAAGAATTTTTCCAGTTCAACCACAATTTTCCTAAAAGGCGATCTAAATGCGGGGCTGAAGTTCTACAGACATCTTCAGTAACATTATCATGAGTAGCTTCAGGAAAGTACATAAGTTGTGCAGGGTCACTCCATACAACAATCTGCCTTTTATTGACTTCCTTCTTCCAATGTTCTTCTGAGTAACTACTTCCATAAGCTTCCACCGCAGAAAAAGAAAGAACCTTCAAGTTCCCCGGTGCAAATATTAAATACTTTTCAGAAAGATTTACCATGCATCTTAAGAAGAAAGCATCAACGAAAAAATGGAAAGAGAGTAAGTCTTGGTGCGAAATTTTTGTGTCCGAAACTGACTTCCCACTGAGAGAAGGCTGTAGTAACTTATCTGGAGAAACAGACACTGAAATTTCTTGTACTTTCAGAATGATACTTCGTTGTAGAACAGAATTTTCAGAAACAGATCCAAAACGCAGGCTACTCTCTGGAAAAATAACCAGAACTTTGTGTAACAACAAGATCCTCATAAATGAAACTAACAATCTGCCTATCATGCTCAAAATGAGCACAAGTATCTGCTGCAACTTTGAAAAAGGCCTAGCGCCCAGCAACTCATCAGGATTGCCATTTCTTCCAGGACTACTTGATGCCACTCTGTAACGAGCTATTCTCCGTGCCACTGCAATTGCCTCATGAGGCAGATCATTCTCGATCTGACTGATCAACTTCCACTGAGACTTGACAGATATTGAGTACGCTGAATCCCAAAACGACAAGGTAGCTGATCTTTTCATTAGTTCATCTGCAGGATAGCCAACTCGTAGAAGTATACTCTTGTAGGTCTTTATGTAACGCAACCATAGACACACAATTCTAACTACCTTACTCAATGACAAATTAGAAGGTGGACTAACTTTGCTTGCTGCTATATTCCACAGTTGCCTTCCAGGTCTAGCACATTTGTACTCTTTGGACAAGAGTCCATATAATAATACTATAACAGAGAGATCTGCTGGAGAAAATAAAAACTTTAAGGCGGGGACATGAAACCACAAGCTTATGGACTGAAGATGATTGAAATCAACTACAGCTAACAGATTGGTCCCAGGTAAAATACAGCTCATGTGATTTTCAGTGTTCAACCTAATCTCAAAACTGTTAATATCAACATCAAACGAACTATCTTGAAAAGGCACAAAAAATGAACTCATGAGCCCTCTTATAAAGCATGTGTGGCCTGTAATGCGTGGTCCAGCTCCAAACTTTTTCATATACAATGAGCATGAGACTTGATCATACAAACAAGAAGCTTGCAGAAGCACATCAACGTCATACAACTGCAAGTGACAATGTTTAATACAAGTATTCAGTAAGGACATTCTCCATGTTCTGGTGCTAATTTCCGAAATCTTTTCAATAGCAGCATGCAAAGCACAACCCTGAAACAACAAAGACAACCCATAACTTTAGGTGCACAGATGAAATAAATCCTGAAGCATAATAAACAAATAAACAAAGAAAGATTCATGGAATTGTGTTGTTCTGCTAACCATTTGTTTCTTTTGGTGGATAATTTAAATTTTCATCTCATTGGGTTCTTGGGAAAATTCATTTTAAGATCATTACAAAATATATGATAGAGACAAACCCACGAGATTCAATCTTATAAAGTAGAAAAGCATATTTCGCTGGCATGTCATTTATCATGATTAATAACCTGAGGTTTTGGCCTACAATTGTCATGCATGGTCATATTGCTGTGCTAGAAGCATTTATAGAAACTCTGAACTGTTTTCCATAACACTTCTTTTACTCGGGAGTTAAAGAAGAAAGTTAGAAGCCAGCATAGAAGCATTTGTATACCTTCTGTTGGATAATATGGAGCCTAAGGAGGAGGAGCAAATTTAGTACTTTGTCACTTTCTTCTCTTTCTATACTAGGTCTTTTATTCCCCAATAAGATCCAGGAGAGGTGCATAATAATGACTTTTATATTATTTTCTTGCTTTCCTTTCCTTCCTTGTCCCTCCTGCCTACCTATATGCAACTGATATTAAAAATTTGATTTCCACTCAGTGGTTATAAAATTCTGTTCAGAGCATGAATTAGAGGAAACAAAATGACGACACTCCAATTCCTAATGCCCAAATTCTAGTACAAGTATAATCGGAAACTACGGATAAGCATATGCAGTGTTAATGGTATTCGATTATCTGATCAACTAGAGCCATGACAGGAAACGATCACTCACCAGTTATGATTACTTCGAAATGTCAGAGATAACCAGGCTGGTGGGAAATCGTAGAACAGCACAAAAGCACGAAGTGAACACGTATTAACTAGACCAAAATTTTACAAAACTCACATTTTCTAATAATAATGCAAAGAGTAAAATCAAGAAGAACCAAGGTATAATTAGAATACCTCAGGATCAATCTCTTCAAGAACCTTGTTCCTTTCGTCTACCATGGTATCTCTTGGCTTCCGTCTCCACTTTACTCCTCCCTCATCCTCCTCTTCTCTTTTCAAACCAAAGAAAGGAGAAAAGTCAAAAACCCATTATTCAAAAAATGCTTGTGTGATAATTTAATTGTAGGATATTGGACTTAAACACCATGTTTAACAGTTTAAATCCAAAAAATGCTCATCTGATATCCTAATTGTAAGACATTGGACTTCAACACCATACTGAAAGTATGACTACTAATGTTCATCAATTGTTATAAGAGTCATATATATAGTTGGCATAAGAACCATCGAGCACCACACTTTCACTGCGATAATGTTGCATAAATGGTGAAACCTGTGTTGCAGTGTTCGTTGGATTAGATAAAACTAGCACAAAGCAAGCCCGCATGGGTGCAGGAGGCTACGAAGCACTCTGGAACATGTGATCTAATTATAAGACATGGCACTTGAATCGGCTAAATATGGAGTTCTAATTTGGGGTTTATATGATCTTAAGACGACACGCCAAAAGCTCACCCAAGGGAGAGAACGATGCGGAGGCCGTGAATCACGAGAGTGAAGGCGGCGGAGGAAAACGGGGAGAATTGCAGGTGCATGCGCTCCACGGTTACTTCCTTAAAGCAAAATCTGGATGGGTCGTCTAGCAATTCGTTAAGCGCGGAAGTGTTGAAACTGATGCCGTTTAGAGTTCCCTTTGATCGGAGGAGGCCCAGTTTGAGTTCTAGTCCTTGGTCGTCTCTCAGCCATGGCTGTAGCAGACTTGTTAGTCTCCGTGAAATAAAATCGTTGAAAAACATCACTTTGTTTTCTTAATTATTTACTCCGATTTCCATGGATTTCGCACAGAAGAAGTGGGCTTCGATCAATTTGACGGAATTTTGCGGCTTCAAGAGAATCACACCGGAAACGTTTCTTGATTTCAGAAGGAAGAGACAAAAGGGGGGAGGTGGATAACGGTCAGAAACAGGGAAAAGGACAATCCAGAAAATATCTTTTGTAATAGATAATAAATCTTGAAAATGATTAGAGAGTAATCTGATATCTTAGAGACCTCGTTAATCAATATTTTCTATCATTTCAATTATAATGTGTTTTATGCATAACATCAAAATATTTTTTAGTTAATTAATTCAAAATTATTAATTTTATAGTATTTCTTAAAATAAATATATAATAATTTTCTATTTCATACCATTTTATTCAAGCATATATGCTACTTAATTTCAAACTATAGCCATTTTAGAGTCACGTTTATTGCTTAAATTATTCTATAATTCAACCAATATTATATATTTTACAATTAATAGTTGAAAATGTCCATCATATATATATGTATGCATTATCCAAATAGATAATTCCAATTATGCAACACAAGTATAATTAATCTAATTATTAATTTGAACTTATTTTAATTATATAAACAATTACGTTCTATTTTTTTAATTTCTTTATTGTTCACATAAATGACAACATTTTCCTCTTAACTCTACTCTTTAACAATCCAAAAACTGAAGTCCATGATTTTCATACTTAAAAAGGGTGTTTGGCTAAATCTTAAAATGCTTTATATACTCATACAACTTATTAAATATTTTAACTGTGTAAAGATATTTAATTTTATTTTAAAAACAAGATTTTAATGTATTTGAATAAAATATTAAAGCTTATAAGATATTAGAGTATTTGTCATGATAACTTTTTCATACTTTAATAATGACTCAAAAACCCATCAGACGGTTAGAATTTAAAATCATATAAATAATAATTTTGTTTTGGAGAGAAAATGTCAACTGTATGAAGGGTAAAAATGAAATACTAACAAAATTATGAGTTTCTTTTTGTCCGATTAGATGTTAAGATTAAAGAGCTTGTAAGATGTTTAAAAAAAAATGGATGGAGTTAATTGTTTTCTAAAAAGATTTTAAAATTCAAAACAATTGCAATAGCTCATAAACTAAGATGTTTTGACGAGCTTATAAACTTAGCCAAACACTCTCTTAGTGTCAATTGAACGTCCTTTGGTCTATAACATCTCAAGGAATAGCCTCAAATATTGAATTAAGGGGTAAGCAATATTGGGTTGAATTTGTATTTAAAATCTTGTTGAATATGTTTTATTTAATATATACACTTTATATATAAAAATTTATTTTAAATAATATAAATGTGTAGTCTCTATACACGTATTATTTATAGATTAATCAAAATAAAAAGAATACAACAAGACTAAGTAGAAAATAAGATCCGAAGCACTATCGCACAAAATCAAACCAAAAATGGAAAGATGAGTTGACAAATAAGGTTAGAGAAATTCTGAAAAGGGCTCCTCATTTTAGATAGGAATTAGATAACTTGCATGGAGAGGATATCTAATTGCATTTAAAGTTAGTTGCGAGATTTCAATTGAGATTGACAAAATTGCACCTTTGCATCATGCCTGAAAAGGACACTCGCTCTCCCAACATCTTCATTGCCCGTACTTTTCTTTACATCAGACCATTCTATATCATCAGCCAACCCTAACAATATTATTCTCTCTCTCTCTCTCTCTCTCTTCAATATTCGTTCCTTTCGGCTATCTTAGCGTTCAATCTTCCTAAACATCGCGTAATAATTGTTTGTTTCCGTAACTCTATACATAATTAGGAGAGGCCTGATTAGTTAACGGAGAATGAAGAATTCAAGAACCAGCAATTATGACATGGCGACGGATTCCAACGTCGTCCTGAAGAAGAAAGAAACGGTTGGCGAAACATTGCAGACTCATGATGGTCAAGAAGAATATTCTTTTCGCCTCAGCAGCACGTCGGAGGCCGGCCCCGCTAACCATGACCGCCCGCCGCCTCCCTCAGGCTCTAGCTCCCCCTACAACAGCGCCGTGTGGGAGGAACCGCAGGCATCTTCAACCCAGACATGGGACCCGCCTTCCTCGCCGTTGTCGAAATCTCCGTGGTCCTCTCACGTGGCGCCTGAATCGTCGTATACGTACACAGGCCTGATGGGGTCCCTTGTCCGCGAAGAAGGGCACATTTATTCATTAGCAGCTTCCGGGGATTTGCTGTACACGGGCTCAGACAGCAAGAACATCAGGGTATGGAAAAACCAGAAAGAATTCTCCGGGTTCAAATCTAACTCCGGATTGGTTAAAGCCATTATCATTGCGGGTGAACGGATTTTCACCGGCCATCAGGACGGAAAAATCCGGGTCTGGAAGATCTCCGGAAAGGATCCAAGCGTTCACAAGCGCATCGGAACATTGCCAACTTTCACGGCCAAAATAAAAAGCTCGTTCAATCCCAACAAGTATGTTGAGGTCAAGAAGAATCAGAATGCAATCTGGATCAAACACGTTGACGCCATTTCATCTCTCAGTTTGAGCGAGGATAAATCCCTGTTATACTCAGCTTCGTGGGATAAAACGATTAAGGTCTGGCGAATTTCAGATTCAAAGTGCCTGGAATCAATCAACGCGCATGACGATGCTGTAAATTCAGTCATCGCCGGCTTTGATGGACTGGTATTCACCGGCTCAGCCGACGGAACCATCAAAGTTTGGCGAAGAGAACTGCAAGGGAAGGGAACAAAGCATTTCTTTTCACAGACATTGTTAAAGCAAGAATGTGCAGTAACAGCCCTAGCTCTCGACCCTTATGCCACAGTTTTATATGGCGGATCATCAGACGGGCTAGTTAACTTCTGGGAACGCGCCAAGTTTCTTTCTCACGGGGGAGTTTTGAGGGGCCACAAGCTTGCAGTACTGTGTTTGGCCACGTCAGGAAATTTAGTGCTCAGCGGATCGGCGGACACCAATATTTGCGTGTGGAGACGGGAAGAAGAGGAGCATTCTTGTTTATCAGTGCTGACCGGGCACACTGGGCCGGTCAAGTGTTTGGCAGTCGAAGAGGATCGTAAAGGGACTGATGTAGGAGGCGGTGACAGGCAGTACACGGCATATAGCGGCAGCCTGGACAAGTCCGTGAAGATATGGAGGGTCTCTGCACAGCCGTGGGAGCCGACTCCACCAGATGCACCACCGCAGCCGCAGCAGCAGCATCAAGTCGAGAGCCAGAACCTACATCAAAGAATTCCGTCGGTTCAGAGCTTCTCATCGTCAGTAGGTAGAGGGAAGGTGAGCCAAAGGAGAAAGTAGCAGTAAAGAGTAAATACCTGGTAATTGGCAAGAAATATCTGCTAATTATTTTACAAGTAGATCATGAGTTAATCAGTAGAGAATTGTTTTTAACATGTCAGATTTTGCTTTAGATCACCATCTCATCTGTAAAATATTAATCTAGCCAAATCGGGTTTAACCGAACCTACGACGAGTGCAATGCCACTATTTATTGATGTACAATTATATTTTTCTGTGATTGGTTTGATTAATTTAGTTCAATTAAACCTGATTAGGATATAAAATTTTCATTAATCAAGACAGAGATTGTAATGAAGGATATTATTTGGTTATATATAAATATATGATTCATTAATTTTATCATTTTACATGTGGCATTAATTAGGACATCATTGGTCAGTTTTCCAGGATTTTGGTGAAGTATCAGTAGTGAATCATTAATCAAAGCTTGCAATTAACATTGGTAACATGGATAAGGATTTTGATGTCTTTGTTTCCTTTTCAATTGCGTCAGTACAATAAGCTTTTCGTTCTTGGCATATCAGTTAAGAAGAAACCTTGTAAGCTGACTTTGGTGGGATTTCAGAATGTGAATGTTAGAAATTCATCATGTACTGAAAAATCAATGTTTTCAGAAATTAAATGAGCATATCTTTCACATGATGTTTGACCCTTAATGCCCATCAAATTTTCTTCGTTGGATTTTTGTGTTTTGGACTTTGGATATTATTTTAGATGAGCAATGTAACAGTAGTCAAAGGAGAAACAAGTGGATGGAATTATTAGATTACATCTCCGTACTCAACCAAATAACTAACTAATTAAAACTAAAGTCATATACACAATACATTCTTGGGATTAATTTATGCAGCTTTCAAGTACGAGTCCAAAACATCCTCTTGAGAATAGATTGTAGGGCTAATCTAACAAGATAATGACCAAGAAAAGTGTAAATTAGTACCCTTCTCAATTTCTATCATTTAAAGTTGAGGTCTCGTGACATTATAACTTTAAGGGGCCTTTATGTAATAATCAAATAGTTAAATAAGTCAACTCAATCGTAAACTTGAATTTTCATTAATTTTTATGCTAATGTCAACAACCTCCATTAATATCACTAACGATTAGGTCCATTTACAAATTAGATGCAAAATAGCTACATTAGGAATCATGCATGCAGAAGAAATATGTTCACATTATTTACTATTTTTCATAGAGGTGACAATTGGATCTGAACTCAATAGAAACAGTGGTTGGTTCATTTTTCAAAAAAAAAATGAAGGCATGGGGGTCTTGAGTCCCGAGTCCTTAGGGACCCATCCCGATCTATTATATAGATACTTTATTTTTCTTCACTTATCAGAATGCCTTCTCTTCCCTTAAATTAGAATCTTGTGAAGTTTAAACATTAATAAAATATTATATTATTTTATTTGTTTGTTATTATTTATTTATTCAATAGTTGATGAATTAAAAAATTGTCCAACAATACTTGATGAGGAGCAAGATAAAAAAGTTGTTACTAATTAATATATAATTACTATGAATTATTAGGTTGTTTTGTTAAGAATAATTTCATTCGTATATGGGAATTTGTTTTTTGAACTTGAATATGAATATTTCATGAACAATTTTATTTATAATTGATATGTTGAATTTTTCTTAAAATATTTATAAAGAAGAAATAAAATAAAATTGATGCGTTAAAAAAATACACGGGTCTAATTGATATGAACTATACTCAAAAGCTTGGGCCGAAGTAAATGCAAATCCTAAAGGGGTGGACCTGCAAAAAAACCGTTGAGTGCTAACGCTCAGGTTAGTCTCGAATTTAGGAATAATAATCGTAAAAATAGTAATGAGATATCGAGATATGATTAAGAAATTCGTAGGAGAAATTGCAATTAGAATGCTAAAACAAGAATATAGAGTACTTTTTCAAATTCTGGAGGGTGCCCCCTTTGGGGGACTGCACCTGTATATATAAAGGGGGCATCCTCTCTGTTGAAACTCTGCACACTACCTTTTATTCTAAAAAAAGGGGACGAAATATGTCGGGATAAGGCAAGATTCGATCTTATTTTTAACTAATCAGCTCACAACAACACGCTTTGCCTAGGGGAGGATTCCTTTCGTCTGATGACTCCTATTTTGCGGGAAATCCCTTCTAGATTTTGGAGTCATGGGTTTTGGAGGCTCCTCCCTTCTCCTGGGTTGTCCTAGTTGCCAAGGTGGTCTTCCTAGGGTGATGTGGTTCAATGTGGATGTTGACCTCAAGGTTCATAAAATGCCACGTGGGAGAATGAGCTGCTATGTGTGTCAGCCTTTTAGGTCGAATATTTGTTGGGTTTTGATCATGATCCAAGTAGGGAATGCTTTCAACCTCCTTCCTTTATCAATCTATTTTCTGAGAGATGCCCCCCAAGGCCGCTTATAAAATTTTCTTAGGCCTTTCATGACTTGAGTATTTTAAAATATTACGAGCATCTCGTTCGTTCTTCTTTTTGAAATGCTTGGACCTCTCTAGACGAGTTTATTTTTATAAAAAATAAATAAAATAAAATAATCGAGACTATCGAATTAAATCTACTCCCACGAATTTTGTATTGGAGGAGGGCGGCATGGGCGGCCTCAAAAGTAGAGAAGTCATTACTGCTTATTTAATTTGCTATTATAACTACATGTTATATGTGGCCTAACTAATTTGTAGCCCTAATTTCAAAGCAAATAAATATATTGGTAGTAAGTAAATAATTTGTGTATAAGACTAAACCCCTCATTGTTCATATGTAGATTGAACAAATAAAGCAATTATTTCTTATTTGGGAAAATTATGATCAAGCTTATCAACCAGCACATTCACGTATTAATTACACAGAACATTGATTCCGGGTTGTTGAAACTCTCATGCATGCACGAAAACCAACCACATGTTCGCGCCCAATCTGCGTTAAAATACCGACAAAAAATGGCCTAATATTTTGACTTATTTAGGATGTGAATTTGGTAATTGTTGGATAAATATTGAGTTACCAATGACAGTGATCCACATAGTCTTCATTCTCTACTCGTATTTCAAAAAATCCTTATTAAAATTAGGTATAATTAAACTAAACTAATTACATAATAAATGTATATACTTATTATATAATTAACATTTTTATTAAATTATTATTAATGATATGATAAGTATACACTTATTATATAATTAATTTCAGCCTAGTTAATATTGTTATTAACTTTCTCAGAACGCTTGATTTTGAATCTACTGAAACCAAAATGAATCCTTTGACCATGGATGAATCATATAACAAAATAAGTTCGTTCTTGAAAAATAAAAGTCGTTTGACTTTATAACAAGAATGTGATATACAAACCGTTAACCGTGTATTATTTATGTGAGAAAATGTCATATAATTAACAACTTTGTTAATTTATTATTAGGGAGAAGCCACAAGTGGAATAATAACCCAGAATTTGGGGCAGCGCAGTTCCTTTGGAGCCAAAAATATTTCATGCGTAAATCAAATTTTCACACCCACGGCCACTATCACGAAAAGAAAACCCGACCAGGGACCACCCACCAAGCACCCAAAGCAATAGATTCCGTTCTTAAAAGACAGAATTGCCCCTAAACTCATCTTCAAACTACCACATGGCTACTTGCTCACATCACCGTCCCACCATCCTACCGTCACTCACACACAGACACAGACACAGTCACTGAGCTGAGCTTTCATGATTTCATCTCTTCTCTTTCCATCATAATGATTTAACAAAACAAGATCACTTTTTTAATACGATTTTGCAATTAAACAAAACCAAAAAAAGATGCCCAACTCCGAAACAGTGCCCACCACCATTTCTCCCACTTTCCCTTTCCCAACACTTTTTTCCTCCACCCCATATACCGTCTTTGTATTTTCTTCCACACTCTTCTCCTGCCCTTAATCTTTCAATTCCTCGTTTATCTCTGAAAGAAAAAGAAAAGGGGGAAGATTTTTGCTAAGATTTCAGTTAATTTTATCCCACTCTTTCACAGAACCAAATTCTTTGCTTGCAACTAAAGGCTGTTTGTTTACTATAGCAACACCTAAAACCCCATGTTTTTTCCGTTACCCTGTTCTTGTTCTGCTCGAGATTCGTGTTTCTTGTGATGCTTGTTCCTATGTGAAGTGGGCTGTGAAATAAAGGGTTTGATTCGAGACGAAGGATATGTCCTTAGAGGTGGCGACCGTTGTGGAAGATGCGGCGGAATATTCCTTTGCTATGGAATATCACGGGCCTCCGATAACCCGTGAGCTGCCGCGGGCCGTGCCCATCAATGTGGATCGGATTCCGGTGGCTGCTGTTGTTTCTCCGCTGCCGTTTTCGGGTAATTTGTCGCTGCCCATTGTGCAACCAATATCTGCTACTGACATAATCGGAAAGAAGCTGTCGAAGGATTTGAAATTAAGCTCCACCTCTGCCGAGTTATTGACTGTTTCCCCGACTTCAGTGATTGCATTTGAGTCTCGGAACAATGAGGTGAGTGAGGGTTCTTATAGTAAAGAACTAGGGTTGGGGACTGAAACTAGTGTTTCACCTAGCTCGGTTGGTAATGCATCGGATGAAAGAGAACCTGAAAATTGTCATAGTAATGATGTTTGCGCTTTGTCCGGTGAGTTAAGTAGTGATTTTGAGTGTTGTCATCGTGATGGCGGGGTGAACGGAGCAAATGAGAGGGGATATTCTTCAATTAGTCCTGATCGTTCATGTGAGTTAGGTGGGGTTGGGACTTCAGAGGCTTTAGGGTCTTTGGATAGCTTTGAGAAGTCAAGGGATTCCTCGGGGAGTCTGCACAAGTCGAGGCTGTCTAGTGGTTTTAAAGAGAGCTTAGATTTTAATGAGTCTAATCGAACAGACTGGGCATCCAATGAGTCAGTGTTGAGTATGGATTATCTGTCCTCTAGGGTTTCTTCTCGTAAGTTTGGGGATGGGAATAATGAATCTGCTTGTGATGTGAGGCGAGGCCCCGTGGTTACATTTTGTGATATTGAGTCAGATGATGGAAATACGAATGAGGAGCTTAGTCGTTCAGAACCTGAGGTGGTTAGAGCAAAGAAAGAACCTACTGTTAAAGTAAAGAAAGGAGCGTGTTATCGGTGCTTGAAAGGAAATAGATTTACAGAAAAGGAGGTATGCATGGTTTGTGATGCTAAGTATTGCATTAACTGTGTGCTTAGAGCAATGGGGTCCATGCCTGAAGGTAGAAAGTGCGTGACTTGCATTGGATACCCCATTGATGAATCAAAGCGCGGATCTTTGGGAAAATGCTCTAGAATGCTCAAGCGGTTGCTCAATGATCTTGAGGTTCGGCAGATAATGAAGGCTGAGAAATTGTGTGAAGTGAACCAATTGCCACCTGAGTATATCTATGTGAATGGTAGGCCTCTTTATCATGAGGAGTTGATCATGCTGCAGAGCTGTCCTAATCCACCAAAGAAGCTGAAACCAGGAAATTATTGGTATGACAAAGTATCAGGTCTTTGGGGAAAGGTGAATGACGATAAGCTTAAAGTTATAATTCCTGAAATTTTTGCTTCATTTTTATCTCTTGCTCCTTCCTACTGAAGGGACTATTTACTGAATTTTACAGGAAGGACAGAAGCCTTCACAAATTATTAGCCCCCATCTGAATGTTGGGGGTCCTATTAAGGCAGATGCTAGCAATGGAAACACCCAAGTTTATATAAATGGTCGTGAGATCACAAAAGTGGAATTGCGTATGTTAAAGGTTGTCATTTTGGTTGTCCAACATACATCGTTAACTGTTCTCTTGACATTCTTTGTTAAATTCATTTCTATGAATGTTTGTAGTTAGCGGGAGTTCAATGTGCCGGGAATCCACATTTTTGGGTGAATGATGATGGTTCGTACCAAGAGGAAGGACAGAAAAATACAAAAGGTTATATCTGGGGCAAGGTTCGACTTCTATCAAATCTATGATGTCTTTCTTTCCTGTCGCAAAAATTAAAAGAAAATACAGTTACACTTTTTCTGTATTCCAGAGAGCCGCCATCTTGTTTCACTACTTATTGATGTTACTGTTCAGGCTGGAACGAAGCTGCTTTGTGCTGTACTTTCTCTCCCAGTTCCTTCTAAATCATCACATCCTTGTGGGGAGCAAGTAACTAGCATGATCAGTCGGAGTATGCCAGATTATCTTGAACAAAGAGCAATTCAGAAACTTCTTTTGATTGGATACAGTGGATCTGGGACAAGTACCATATTTAAACAGGTAGCTCTTAAGAATTTTCCCAGATATTGATTGCACTTTGAAACACAAGTATTGGCCATATTGTTATTGAATAAACGTTATTTCTTTTTTTTCTTTTTCAGTTTTTTTACTTTATCAGTCTTTTGTCGTTATTGGAGTGACATCCCCATTTAGCCACTAAACTGAAATGATGATCTTCAATTTAATGTATAGCGCTGAAGTGGATGGTGTAGCATTTATTTAACATAATGAAGCATTTTTTGGTCCTTTGGATATGTGAGGTAGGATCATGTCTTTCAGTTCGATTCCATTATTGACATAAAACTTCAACTAACACAACTATTAGGATGAGAAACTGAGCATTTCTGATACAATGTAACTTCTGTTCTATAAAGTGAATTAAATTTGAAATCATATTTTAGAAAATAGTAGGATACATTCTTTCACATTTTTAGTTCAGAAAAAAAATTATCATCATGGTGTGGTAGGTAACATTTGCAAGTATCAGCACCTTATCCCAGTACATCAACGAGATACTGCATTGTTAAGCATTTGGTAGCGTCTGAGACCCAGATAAATGCAAGAGTTGAAATAAGAAAATGCTTGAATACAAATATGGGCAGACAGTACGTTTGCTTTACTCTACTCACATCATATATTCTGATAGGCTTTTGATGACTCCAGACTACTCACATATCACACCTACTGAACTCCTCCTTTTTGTACCATCTCAACTTCTCTTTACCAGATGGGACAAATTTCTAACCTCTCTATATTATTTACTAGTTTTAATCCCTTCTGATTCTCATCCTTTGTGACAACATTTAGTAACCCATTCTAATTCTGGAAGCATGTTGCTCCCTACAAAGTTGATTACTGTAATATTGTCCAACCTCACATTACTTGTAATGTCAATGCGGTGTTTTAGCTATTTAAATATGAATTAGCTTGCTTGCTGGTGATGCAACTTAGTTGATGGCACTTAAGTACTTGAGGTTTCTAATAATCTGCACTTTATCTTGTGATCAATTATCATTTTGCTGGAGCATTTAAGTGAAATGCTTGTTCGGATTGCTTTTATCCTTTATGCCATATTGGGAAATATTCAAACCTTTGACATGTTTAGTGTTGTTGGATTAGGCTAAAATTCTTTACAAAGACATACCTTTCTCCGAGGATGAGCGTGAACAAATTAAATTAGTGATCCAGAGCCATGTGTATACTTACATCGGGATACTTCTTGAGGGCCGCGAGCGCTTTGAAGAAGAAAGTCTGAATGACTTGAGGCAAAATCAGTCTTCTGATGGTTCAGCGCTTGCAGGTAGAAATTCATCTGAATATTTTTCTTATTCGCTCAAGCATGCGAGTATAAAAGCATCATCCGATTGTAAGCTGGGATCTAATTGCTAATGTACTTTATAGCTTTGGGTTTTGTTTGTTTTACAATTTATTGATGTGCTTTTTAGAGTTTGAGACACTCGGATCATTTGTTGTTATACAGTTTACAATTTATTGTGTTATCAACCTTCAGTAATGATTTTTCGCCAAATTGGTTTTCGAGATTAACAGGCAATTAAAGCTTCACTTGCATTTATCACGTTCCTTATATGTGATGAAGAAATTTGATGGTTCCTGCCATTGAACTTTTTATTTAGTTTATTTTGTAAACTTCATTTTGTCAGATGCATGAATAATTTATAACGAGTAATTTGAATGAGCTAGTAAAGTTGCTCATTTATCATGTAAGTTATATGTTATAAGAAGATTTAATGATCCATGACTATAAAGTTTTACTTATTAACTTTTCAAACATTTCAAATGCATCAAGGGTGTATATCAACTCATTCTGATGCTATTTTTATCCCCAACCCCACGCCGTTTTTCCTGCCAGAACCTAGTACATTATAGTTTAGCATTATTGTATAATTGAGAATATTTTCTCTTGTATGGTTAATCAGAGTAAGCCAAGTTTATGCGAAATGAGGTTCCTCTATCAGCCATGAAAAGAAACTGTATCCTCTAGATTGATTATTCATTGGCGTCCAAGTTGTATATTTGCAGGGGTAGAAAAAGATTGTGTAAAAGTTGAAATCCATTTATGTTTTAATTTACATAAAACTGGATATTGTTGCTAACACATAAACTGGTGTTGCAGATTAAAAAAAAAATCATTCAGGTCACTTTCTATGAATATTAGGAAAGATGCCAACTTTAGTGGTGAATTCCCGGTGACATGTTGAGGTCTCATAGCTTCCAAAAATCTAGACTGCTCCATATCAGAGTGGATAAAATGCAGTTGACATAGAAATGCCTGCTGCATGTATTGATTTCAAGTGCTTTGTGATATCATTTTTTAAAACTGTTGAAGAGCTTTTCCCTCCATGTTACGGCTTAATAATTTATTTTTTGAAATCTGTACTGGTTGTCCCTGTATGCTTTTGTCGCTGACATGTATAATTTGTTAGCTTTAAATGCGTGCTTGGTTTATAACAGGGCATGTTGACTGCAATGGTGAGAAGACTCTTTATTCCATATGTCCACGACTGAAGGCATTTTCCGACTGGCTCCTTAAGATCATGGCATCAGGTACTTTGGAAGCTATCTTCCCGGCTGCTAGTCGGGAATATGCACCACTGGTTGAGGAACTGTGGAGTAATCCAGCTTTCCAGGCAACGTACAAGCGGAGAAGTGAATTGGAAACTCTCCCCAGTGTTGCGAGTTATTTCTTAGAGCGGGTAAGATAATGACCTTGTTACTTCCTGGCCTGGCTGTTAGATTGAGTGTCGAATATTCCGTTATAGAAACGACAAATTCTTTTGTGGAATGTCATGCTTTTATTCATTCTAGATGTCTCATTTGTAGGCGATCTCGAGGGTGACTACACTGTTTGTTTTGGTCATAGTTCATAATTCTTTCTATGTCTAGTGCAAAATTATTTGAGAGTGAATTCTAAATATGGATCCTGTTATCCTTGTAAGATAATAATAGACAGCAGAAGAGGTTTAGATAATTTTTCACATCCAGTGATCCACCTTATTAAATTTTACAAGATCATTACTGTATTTTCATTTCATTTCCTCTCAATTAATTGTTTGCATGATCCCTTCTTGTTTTGCTTTCTCCTTTACCAGGCTGTTGAGATATTGAAACCGGATTATAAACCATCTGATGTGGATATCCTTTATGCTGAACATGTTACTTCATCCAATGGGCTTTCATGTGTGGACTTCTCATTTCCTGAGTCAGCATATGATGATGATGCTGACAGTGGGGATCTGCATGATTCTTTGCTCAGGTAGTGTAATAGAACATTTTTCTTCTCTGGAATTTTGTGAGAAAGTTATCTTACAATTATGGTTATTTCTACTACAGAGTTCCATATTCTGATGTCTGAGTTTATGTTTTGTAACTATGAACGTGGTTTGTTGCCTATACTTATGTGTGCGCATGCATCATTTGTTTCTTTTCAAACAATTAAGGAAACATGTAAAAGGCAAAAGAAGTTTCAATCAGTTCTTGCTTCTTGGCAATGAAAAAACAAGAAGTTTTATACTGCGGCGATGATTGAGAATACTATAAATTTCCCAATTTCTCTTCAAGCTATTCTTGGTCATTCTGACCTGGGTTAAGTTACAAAAGGTTGACGACGTTGTGCTTTGTTCTCTCTTGCTCTCTTGACGTTATTTTTGTTCAATTGATCACAGATTTCAGCTGATAAGATTACAGGCGAAAGGCTTTGGAGAAAACTGCAAGTGGCTTGAAATGTTTGAAGATGTTCGGATTGTTATTTTTTGTGTCTCTTTAAGTGACTACGATCAGTTTGCCATTGATGGTGATGGGAACGCAGTCAACAAGATGCTGTTGAGCAAAAAGTTCTTTGAGAACATGGTTACTCATCCAACCTTTGATCAGATGGACTTCCTTCTCATATTAAATAAATTTGACTTGTTCGAGCAAAAGATAGAACAGGTTCCTTTGAGTCTATGTAATTGGTTTGATGACTTTCATCCGGTGGTGAGTCGTAACCGCCCCAACAATGCAAACCATCCAACCCTTGGGCAGTTGGGCTTTCATTACATTGCTGTCAAGTTCAAAAGGCTCTATGCAGCCCTGACAGGTCGAAAGCTATATGTATCACTAGTGAAAGCTATGGAGCCTAATAGTGTAGATGCAGCACTGAAATATGCAAGGGAGATTCTAAACTGGGATGAAGATAGACCCAACTTTAGCTTGAGTGAGTATTCGGTTTATAGCACAGAGGCAAGTTCCTTCTCTCACTGAGACGGGCAATGGAATAGTTTCTTGCCATTGTACAGAAATTACATGTGAATGAGAAAACAAAGTTAGATGTTGACCATGCTCTGTTTCTAATGTTTTCCTTAGTTGGGTTCTTGCTGATATATCGATAAGTAGCAGATACCATCCAATAGTGAACGGTAGGTGAGTTTTACTGCATTTATAATAGATAGTTTCAATTGTAAAATTCCAGAAAAAGGAGCTACTGGGTAGTATGTATTTCTGGTGAAATGGGATTGGATTGAACTGTTTCTAGACAGGGTGATGTTGTGACGGTAATGCATTGGATTTACTGTACAAAATGGAACAGTGAAGGGCAGATGTCCTATTCCTGAATTTGAAAAACTTGTGCCTGGTTTTGTTTACAATTCCCTAATTGAATTCGTTGCTGATATTCTGCTTGCAATACTTTTGGCACCTGCTGCGACTGAAAAAGGATGCCCGACAGGCTCAACCAATCTAACTAATTGCGCGCTGCCATTGTGCTGTGTCTGGTGAATGTGAGGCCCATGAATGTATATGCTTGCATTATTCCTTGGCATGTAAAGAATTCGTTATTAATGCTGATATTGCTTATTTAGTATAAATCACTTAAACACAGAATCCTAATAAAAAATAAGCCCAAACAGCGTAAATTTCCTCATTAAAGCGCGGCTGTATTCCTTTGCTGCTACTATGAAAATTGAGAAGGGCCTGAACTGTTATTTGTATACAGGAAATGACAAAGGATGTTGCAGTACCGAAACAATGGAATTCGATAGATATTCTCATGTTCAATAGAACAAACCAAACATGGGCTAAATTTGTCTATAATTTACTCATCGTTCTATATTTATCAACAACAATGTTAGTTTGTATCATTAGAGCCAAACGAGGCTTGACAGAATAAAATTTAGAGAGCCTGCCAACAACATGACTAACATCATCTACCTTTTCTTTTGTTGAAGGAAAAGATTAGATTGAATTGAACTCCTTATCTTTATCTAAAAGAATCAAAACTATTTAAATTTTAGTTTCGTCAGTATTCATTTGAACATGGTCTAACTTGATCACCTAACTCATAACCACACTAGAAATGGTAAAGGCTATCTAAAAGAATCAAAACTACTTAAATTTTAGTTTCATCAGTATTCATTTGAACATGATCTAACTTGATCACCTAACTCATAACCACACTAGAAATGGTAAAGGCTAGACAGCCAACTCCTCTGTGCATGATGAGATGTCATGCAGATTGGTGTTCTGGGTTTTATGATTCATCAAATCGCAAGATTTTTGGATTTCAATTCAGAAAGTGATAAAAATGTCGAGGATATACGACAACTGGGAGAGGCTAGTTGCAGCCACACTGAGGGAACAGCTTCGGCAACTCTGTCACGCTCCCTCCAGGGACACCAGCATCAGCTCCCGAGCTTCCAATTTCAGTTTTCCTTCTCCATATCCCGACGTGCCCTTCGATTCTTTAACCACAGTAGCTCTTCTTGGTATCAGCACAGTCCTCCTTATGTTGGAGGGTCTCACTGGGGCCATAATACCAGTGATTTTGAAGTTGAGCAAAGTGCCAAGGCTGAGAAATCACAGTTATTGCCACCGGAAGAAATCTTTGTAAATGGTGAGCCACTTCGTCAAGAGGCGCTGGCTATCTTGCAGAGCTGCCGGCATCCACCCAAAAAGCTGAAACCGGGATATTATTGGTATGATAGATCCTCAGATTTTTGGGGGAAGGTAAATGCTGTAGCTTTTCAAACGTAGTGATAATTCTTCTTCTTCTTTTTCTTCTTCTTCTGTATTTTGTTACTACGAATAGAAGTCTCTCGAATGCTTGCTCTAGATATTGAGCTTGGAGTATTTATGATCATGGGGAATTTGACAGCAAGGAGAAGCCTTCACAAACCCCATCTGAATGTGGCCGGGCGACTCGACGTGTATGCTAGCCACGGCAACACGCACGTTGACATAAGTGGCCGGAGATCACCAAAGTGGAGCTGCGTATGTTAAAGGTGGATACTTGTTAAAATTTGGGGTCAGTTTCGGCATTTATTCTTATATATTCTTCTTTACATGATTGTTTTGGCTTAGCAGTTTGCAGGTGTCAAATATAGGCTAGGTACACAGTTTTGGATGTCTGCAGATGGTTCGTACGTATTAGAGGGTCTAAATAACATATTGGGGTCTATATGGGACAAGGTGGTCCTTTCTGAACTATGAATTCACATCACTCTACCATTGGCTTCTTACTTTGTGATGGAAGTTAATTGTTTTTCAGGCTGGAATGAAGCTACTTTGTTCTTTCCTCTCTCTTCCATTTCCTCCTAAATCTGCTTATACTTCTGGAGAGCAATCCGGGCCTGACTACTTGAGAAAAACGACATTCAGAAACTGCTTTTGATTGTATGTGATGTGATGGATCTGGAGCAAGGACCATTTTTAAGCAGGTAGCTGGTGATCATTCACTCTCTGAATATTAGAGCATATTTTTTGAAGCTACATCTTTCATATTCTGGCAGAAAGCATGATATGTAACCTTCTGATACCCTTACTCTCATCATGCTATTCTAGTAATGCTTGATGGATTGTTGTATTTATCATACTGAATATTGGTTTCTTAGCCAAATTTCTACAAAGATGTAGCTTCCACAGAGGACGAGCTTGAACACATCAAAGACTTGATACACACAGGAACATACAGTTGCATTTGCCAACTCCTTTCTTCTCATGAATTCTGGTTGGCAGGTAATGATATAGCATGCGGCATTCCCTTTAACCCTTGGGCCAGCAAATGGCATCAGTTGTCAGCACATTTTTGTATCATTTTGTATTCCTTACACAATTTATAAAATATATTTTCAGCTTCTTAAGTTTAAGTCATTTTCTGGATAATTTTAGACTTTCCTGCGGATCAACACATATGGTATTTTGACGAAATCGCCTCCAAACACATACAGATCCTTGTATGTTGATTATGCAGTTCAGAAATGTCTGTCTAGGTACTAGTTTTGCTCTATAATTCCACGGAGTTGCATACTTGCACTCATATCTTGAAACATTTTGCTTCTGTGAACTGGATTGAGGAACAAATGCATGAGAAACTTGATGATGACTGAATATACATGTTTTAGTTTCATGACTGGAAAAATATATTTCTACATGTTCTATTTGTGCACCCTATTTTCTGATTAATCTAGGGAATTGTTTTACAATATGCTGGACTTTTCAGAACAGTTCAAATGAGAGACCAGATGTTCCTTAATGCTTTTTGATATGCTTACAAAATGGAAATCCGTATTAAATTCCTTAGTCTGTATCCCCGAATGAAGAAGTAAGCACTTGGTACTTCAAAATTGGTGTACTGGTAACCTAGGCCAGATGGGTTTTCATTATATTTCGATCAAGTTCAAGAGACTCTTCGCTGCTCTAACTGGTCGAAAGTTGTATGTTGTTGCACGAGTAAGCTGTCTGGAGCCAAAGAGCGTAGACGCAGCACTCAAGTATGCGAGGGAAATTCTGAAATGGAATGCAGAGTGAATATTTGTATTACAGCACTGAGGAAATTATCTACTCTGATGAAGATGGTTTCGGTGAATATCTTAATGTGATTGACTTCGGTTATTATACAGAGTAAGAAAACTAGAGTTTGTATAAGAATTACTATTCTTGGCATTTCTCTGAGTTATACGAGCGTTTGATTCTGGGCTGAAGCATGCCATTCTAGAATCCTTGCAGCATTTCAAGATTTACCTGATGCTAAGTTCATGCCTCCCGATTGACGCTCGGGTAACTAAAAAAAAGATTTAACTACTGAGTCCAGGTGTTCAAAACCAAGAACACAAGCTACCAGCTTAGATACAGATCCAGAAGAAAACAACGAACAAAAGAAAACATTTTCCTATCAAGAACTGCGGAGTATTGGAGGCCTCCCCCTTTTCTTCTTCGCATAACTGAATAATTCACCGTCAGTTTCTTTTTTGAGCACCTTGGCTTCGATTATATTGTCTGAACTGCTGACTAGTTCGAAAGAAATCGTGCTTCCAACCACAACCCTGTTTCCTGTCAGAAATTCGTTCCATCCCCCAGTCATAGCGAACCTACCGCCTCTCTTCGCTGATACATGAACTGGCCACTTCTTCCCTTTTGCATTCACCAGTGTCAGCTTCCTATTTCTCACAATTCCACTGCCCAGAACGAAATCTCTGGGAATTTCCTGATAATATCAAGAATAAATATGTAAACAAGAAGAAACAGCACTATAATAATGTTTTAGGACAGAAGACGCAATCACCAGTTTGGATTCGTGGTTTTTGGTAAGTTTCTTGATAAAACTCCAAATTTGTCGATCATCTGTTTCACCAGAAACGAATTCATCGTGCCTCGTCCTTAGAACACGATCATCAGCTGTTTATGCATGACATTCAAAACTGAGGTTACTGTGAAAGGTTGCAAAAGAAAAATGCATGGAGAGTTGAAAGAACTGAAATCGAACCGCGAGGGTTATCATAATCAGCTTGTTCGTGGGTTCTGGGACAAGAATGTAACTGCTTCTGGCAGCCACTCATTCCATACACTGAGACCTCAAACGTCGACTTCCCGTCAAACTTGAAGAGCAGAAATTCCCGGAATTTCAGATCGAGATCTTGGGCGAATTTGGTCCATCCATCGGTGAAGAAATGCTGCTGCCCAATTTGTTCGATTCTGACAGTCCATGAATCTCCAGATTCAGTATGGAGTTTGGCATTTCCAGAGAAGTTCTCCCCATAATCCTTCACAAACTGAGGCGGCAATCGCTGTAGCAGAACTCATTCAACAATTAGTTATGTGCATTCATCTTTCAGATACAGAGAAAACAGTTCATAAATCAGACAGAAGGAGTTATCTTACGAGTTGACAAGTGAAGTTATCAGCGCTCAAGAACTTGTAAAAAGAAGTCATCATTTCTTCTTAGTTCTTGACCATTGTTTTTCTTCGTTCCTGCTAGTAAATTAGTATGAGGAATGTGGAAAGTTGAGCTAATAGTTGGTAAATTTCACCGGATATTTCTTTTTCCTTTTTAGCTCCCTGAAATTTTTGCAAATTCACCGACAGGGTAGACCATTGAAACGTCGATTTATATTTGCCTATTTGGTGGAAATTTGGACACAGGCCCCAGTCGTTAATATCAAGGTGGCTGGGAAAACGAAAAAGGCCCAACACAAGTTTCCAGCTTGTATGTCTGTCTGTCCTTAATTTTTTTTTCTTTTCATTCTACTCTGTTTGATATTTTATTAATTAATTGATTTCTTTTGGTTGCTTTGTGTTATCAATTAATTAAACTAATTGTCAAGAATTTATTTTATTTTTTTCAACTTTAACTTTTCATCAGCTCTCAATTAATTATGATAGTTTACGGGTTTCTACGATCTTAACAATATATATATGATCATAATGTAACTTATGAAAAGTGAAAACGAAGTAAAGAGCATCTTTCCATTCATGGAAATACGCTACGCTGGTCCAATTCCAAAATTTTGCTGGTACACAGCATTATGCACATATTCGGGAGGGGGGCATGGGCATAAAGATCTTCATGATACAATCATAATTCAATACACAGATTGGGTCGGGTTGGGTTGGGTTGGGTCGGGGTGGGGTGGGGGGTTATGATACAATCATAATTTGAATTGTTTTCAATTAGGCCTTGCTCTGCCTTTTTATTAGTTGAAAAACATGGAAGATTCTGGCTTTTTATTAGTCGGAAAACAGAGAAAAAATATTTAGTTCTTCAAGAACAAAAGAGAGTTCCATAGACAAAAAGTACAAAAATGTTTGTTATCTCAAGACGACAATATTGTAACAAGCCATGCAATTTACTCCAACTCAAAAATAGAAAAATACCAATTTATCTTAACATATTTTTTCAATAGATTAATTTACCAAATAAAAAGATGTAAATTTTTTCATTTAAAAAAATAAAAACAAAGTGACGTAGTTTACGAAAAAAAATTCATAAAAAAATGTTGCATATACTAACATAAGGATGGCTTGCATATTTTTTCGAATAATTAAAAAGTTGGTGCTAGTTCAAAATTACAGGAACATAAACACAATTGACATAATGCTGAATTACACAGCTCACAAACGATATATACATATTGTAAACAATATTCATCTTCCCCAGAGTTAATGCTAGAATTAGCTATTTCCCTCTTTTGATCTGCTTAACCTCAATCACATTTCTACTTGGAATGAATTCAAACGAATAGGTTCTCCCAAATCGCAGCTTATTTGCTTTCCGGAAATCGGACCAACCCACAGCCAAGTCGAGCTTGAAATTGGACAGGGTGGACCTTGAATCCAGAACAACATTCCAACGCTGTCCCCCTGGATACTCCACAGCCACTTTCTTTTTCCCTATTAAACCTGCTGCTTCCGCGAAATGCTTCCTAATACACTGAAGAAGCGTTCAACAACGGAAAACAGATGAAAATAAACATTTCAGACCAACTTGCTAATCGCTGCATACACCTCAGACATGGTTGAGAGAATTTACCACTCTTGATAGTTGATGGCGTTTCAGAACTATTTCAAAATATGGATTCGAGTTATTGGATTTACTCTCATCGTCGGTCCCTGCGCCTTCATTCTCCATAATGCGTGTTCTTGATCGTTTATTCTTTCGACCTGTTCTCATGCAACAATGGCCAAACAACACACCATTTACAGGTTTTTCTAATGGAAAAAAGCAGAATAATCATAAGCTCAAAGCAACAAATTAAAGCTAACCGCTGGGTTGGCGGTTCATGCATTTGTAACCACTGCTGAATTCACCAGAATCCTCAACCCGGCAAGTCCGGCCGAAAGATTGCCTTTCGCAGCCAAGGATCCCATATACATAAACATCAAACGTCGACTTGCCAATAAGCCTGAAAACCAGAAATTCCAACTTTTCCAACTTTATGTCTTGGACGAATTCCGTCCAGCCCATCGTGAAGTAATACTGCTCGTTGTTCATCCGCTCAAGTTTCACGTCCCAAGTTTCTCCGGAACTAATCCTGAGCTTCACATTTTCAGCAGTCAAGCATCCTCCGTGTTTCTGTACGAAAACCGGCGGCACTCTCTACACAGTACAACACAAAATTCATATATAATCATTCATGGGAATGAATTGTTAAAGCGGTAATTGTAAGCAACGACTTACGAGTTGGCGAGTGAAATCGTCGGTGATAAAGATTTTGAAAAATGAAGGCATACAATTAGGCTTTCTGCCCATGATTTTCCGTCGATGATCGTTGAGTTCTATTCCCGACCCACCTCCTGGTATAAGTACTCCCTGGGTCTGGGAATGCGAAGCTGCGGCTACAGTGAAAATTCTGAATTGATAGCACTCAAATTCAATAAATCATCTTACAAGTAATTACCAAATCTTTTGCGTGTACTTCTTCCAAAGTAATTTCTCAATTGACAGCACACCATCAATTACTTGCACGAACTATGAATTTCGTTTCATTAAACATTTTTAATGGGATTTTAAGTGAAAGTCTATTTAAAAGATATTGAATATTTGGTCGGGAAAATTATATAGATATCTGGAATGTTAATCACATTTCTAAAACTTTTCGTTTTTACAGAGTGAGATTTACAGGTCTTTTCAAAATGCGCATACAGTATCCTGAGGAAGTAAAAATTATTGATTCTTTTGCAAAACATATTTTATTAATGTAAACTGACTTTTCCAGAAACAATTATTGAAAAGTGTGTTTATTTTAAGAGGAAAAACATAAATTTAATTCTGTAAATTAAGGAGTGATATTTTTTGATCATACACAAATTAATTTTTTTAATAATTAAATTATGACAATTTTAATCTTCACAATGGAAACATCGCATTTGATTTGATATGAAGACTGAACATGTCCTCTTTTGCAGCCTTTACTACAGAGCATGTGACTTTGTACCGTGCATTTCTTGCTAGCTCAGAGGTTGGGACACATTTCGATTATTGCAGAACCTCGAATTCATGTGATGCATAGCCTTTCTTTGTTTTTGTGTTTTTGCATTTCTCGATACAAGATAAAACAAATTCAATATTTGTTATTTTTGTGTCTTTACACTTTATGTATGTGTTTTTCTGTTTTTCAACTTTCTATATATAATATATATATTTTTATATATACATAATATAAAATAAATATGATTTGACAATAAATAATAATTTTTGTTTCCCAAAAGTACAACATTAAACATAAAATATTTATATATATACATATTTATATATAAAAATATATGATTTGACAATGAACAATAATTTTTGTCTCCCAAATTCCAACATCAAACCTATACCATTTATTTTAAAATATTTTAAATTTTTCCAAAATACAAATCCAAACATATCATCTATTTTCAACACACACTCACTTATCTCTATATTTCTCTCTCTATCTCCAAAACACAAATCCAAACATAATGATAAAATTTGCATTGTTACGTGACTTGCAACAACCTCATTAAGTTCTAATCTTAATTAAGAATATTTTAAAATTAATAAATATACTTATGACAAGTAGTTATAGTATCTTAATATTCAATAAATCATTCTCTTATTAGTGATTATACAGTACAATTACAATTTAAAATTAATTATTAAATAAATTTCATTAATCCCAAACAAGAGAAATTATGAAAAACACTTTTTTAATTAAGAAAGTTCTTGAAGAATTAATTTTTAAGAAGTTGATATAATTTCTTCAGCACAAAAAAAAAACAAAAAAACATCTCAAATTGAAAACCTATTATATTCCGAGTCAAAAAGTAGATTTATATTTAGATTAAAAGAAAAAAAAACACTTCCTAACATCTACATATGAGTTCAGTTGCATGATAGGATTTGCACTTCTCTCGCTTCGTTTTTCAGGACTCGGACTTGGATCATATTGTCAGATCCCGTGATGAACTCGAACGAGATCGTGCTTCCGACCGGCACCTGGTTGCCTATCAGAAAGTTTCTCCATCCAGCAGTCATAGCAAACACGCCAAGATTCCTGTCTGTTACTTTCACTGGCCACTCCCTCCCTTGCTCATCCACCAGTGTTATTTTCCTATTCGTTGCTATTCCAGTGCCTACGGCGAAATGTTTCGGGATCGACTGCCATAGTTGAATTAAGAAAAGAACAGAATGAGTTGCTAATTAAGCAATGGTTATGGATCGATGAAAATTAATTTGAAGAGGGGTTTATCACAGAATATCAGCACCAGTCTGTCTTTGAAGTGGGATACTCTCAATTCCTTGGAAAACTTCCAGCTCCTGACTGCGCAGGAACCGTTTTCTTGATCAGGGAAATGCTCTTCATTCTCGATTTTCACCTTCAGCTGAGAATTTCCGGGGCCTTCATTACGATCACGTGTTCCTGTGGAAGTCAAATTATCAATTTTCGATGGAGCATGGCACAAATTCAAATGTTCTTGGGAATGAATTTGGAAAATATTGGAAACAAGGAGAAGAAAAAGTAAAAGAACAAACCAGGGTATGACTCCTTCTTGCAGCCATTTACTTCATATACTGAGACATGGAATGCCGACCCATCAACCAATTTGAACAGCACAAATTCCCGAAATTTCAGATCAACATCTTTAGCGAATTCGGCCCATCCTTGGGTGAAGAAGTGGCGTTGCCCCAGTTGTTCTATTCTAACCCTCCATGATTTTCCAGGTTCATCAGTTCTCAGTGTGGTCTTCCGAGGCAAAATCTCTCCATAATTTCTCATAAAATCAGGCGGAATTCGCTGCACAAGTATTATCAACATCGAATTAGCTTTAGTATCTAAAAACATACAAAGAAAAAGATCATTCCATTATCAAGAACTTACGAGCCTAGAATTGAAGTCATCGTTGTTCAAGAACTTGTAGAAAGAAGCCCTGGTTTCTGAGTTCTTCCCCATGGAATTTCCCAGGAAAACAACGCGAATCTGGCCGCTGAACTAGCCTATGACCACATTTTATAAATCAGGCTATGTTTCCTGGATTGACAGAACTTCTTTCTCGCTAATCCAGGAGGCACCGTTGGCAAGACCAATAAGATTCATATCCGTGGGGAATAGATTCTCTCATCAATGCACTAATTGACGAATTTCACTACTGATGCAGAAATCCAACAGGATCCCTAGTGGGGATCCACCAGGGATTCTGCAACACTATTCTTGCTCAACACTAGTAACTTTATTACTCTGCATCCTGTCCTTTTTAGTTCCTGACTGAAGAATAGGCTCGTGACTTGTGACCCTGAAAAGAATGAACGACCTCTTGACAAGTAAACCGGACCATAACCATAATAATGAACCTAAATATAATCAATGCACGCCATGTTTGATATCTATTATACAGTTGAAAATTGAATCAACGTGTCGCAGAGTGGGTAAGATTTCTGCAAGTCATACGCCGGACGTTTATGTCTGATTTAGTTTCAGAACATAAGAAACAATTGATGTTGTACAATTTCTTTTTTCTTTCTTTTTTGGAATAATAGATTTTAATGATCATCATATTATTAATGGTCTAACCATATTATTATTGACAGACAATTGTTGATTCCATACAAGGTTGGTAGATGATACAACGACTTCGCTTAAGTGCATGCTTTACATACATACATAGGGACAATGCACGTACATTGGGAAAGCATCAATTCAAACATAAATTCATACTAACAACAGAGTACTAGCAAGTCCTCTTCTATTTCAACTCCCTAACTTGAATCACATTCTTGGTAGGATTAAACTCAAATGAGTAGGTCTTTCCCAGCCGTAAATCATTTTCTCTACGGAATTCCAGCCAGCCCGCAGCAAAGTCAAGCCTAAAATGGCGCAGCGACTTGCTATCCAGGAGGACCGGCCAATATCGATCCTTGGGCGGGTACTCCAGCACCACAGCTTTTTTCCCAATTAAACAAGCGGCCTCGGCGAATCCCTTACGGAGCGACTGAAGTTGGAAAAGCATGTATGAGATCCCTCAACTACTTACAAAGACACGGATGCTTTGAAATAGAGGACAAACATATGCCGAAAAAGAACTGGAGGAGAGTAAGAGTCGTGAATATATAGGACAGGACAATAGTTAGGAATTTATTTACTGGTCTTAATTTCCGGCTTTGAGTCAGAACTACTTCGAATCTTGGGTTCGTCGTGATGCCACTCCCTCCAGCTTCAGTCTGGCAAACGCCAGTTCTTGGTTGTTTCTTATTAGCATCTGTTTTCATCAAAGTTACAAGAACATAATGGAGTTAGATGCAAACAAGTTTTCTTCACTCATTGCTAAGAATTTCTGGAGTCGAGAATTCGCGATTTCAGTAATAAAACTAAGGGATTTACCGTCATTGCGTAGTTCAGCATCCGAGTCCTCTGTCAAGGTATTATTCCTGCTTGAAATTTCTTTTTCGCAGCCATTGATTCCGTATACTGAAACATCAAAGGTGGATTTACCAATGTTAAACCAGAAAACCAGAAATTCCCCCACTTCCAGTTCCGCATCTTTTACAAATTTACTCCAGCCCCCCGTAAAGCAGTATTTCTCGTCTTCTATCTCAAGCTTCACACTCCAGGTTTCTCCGAAACTGGTTCTGAGCTCAGCTGTTCCAGGCAGCATTCGGCCGTATTTCTGCACAAAAACAGGCGGCAGGTTCTGCAACAAACAATCATTTATATACATTGTCAAACAAACATGAAATTTCAGAAATAAATTCCATGATGGATCATACAATAATGTTCTGACTTACGAGTTTTTGAGCGAAGTCTTTGATGAGAACTTTGAAGAATGAAGGCTTTGCTTTTGGCTTCCTCCCCATGGTGATGAAATGGGATTTGATGGGCTTTGAGGGACAAAGATGGTGTTCAATTTTGCTGTTTGATGATGAGAAGGTAGGTGGAAAATGTGCGACTTAAGTGCCCTTTAGCTACAGGGAAAATTTATGGGAAGGCTGAAATTACTTTCATTTTTTCTTATTTTATCGTATCCCTGAAATTTAATATATATATTTTTTATTTAAGTTAACATTTTTTGTCCGGAGGATGAGATCTGACTCAGACAACCTTTAGTGGGTGGCCCTGTCAGAGGACAGTTCATAGCTTTTAAAGTTTGTGTGGTTTCATTTAATTACACTCGCCTCATCTCAATTACACCTAAATTTTTTATAATTTAAAAAATTATGTTTAATATTTTGATCTATCTTCCTCTATGATAAATAAATTTTTTATTAGTTAAAATTTATTGAATTAATTGATATAAATAAATAAATAAATAAAAATTGATATTTTTGTTAATTAATTTATTACTAATTTAGTGCAAATCAAATAATTTTTTTTTTATAAATAACCCTTATAATGATAAAAGTATATATTTTCATGTGTATTAACATATGAATATGTATAGATGTTATTTGATCATAAAAAAATATTTCACATATAATAAATCAGTAATAAGTTAATCGAAATAAATATAAAATTTTTATCTAATTTTTTTAATATCAATAAATTCGGTTAATTTGATTAATGAATAGACTTATTTGTTTGACAAACATCAGCGATATTAAATAGTTAACCCTTTTTATTATTAGCTTTTTTTAATTTTTGAAATGTTGATAAAACTCAAAATATATTTATTTATATGATTTGTTGTTAGGAGTAGTTTTTTTATTATTGTCGTCTCAATTATATATTTATGGACATATATGGTCTTTTTCAATAGTTAATTTTATAAATTAATAATATAAATATGATATCGATAACAATATTAAATTAATAAAAAAATACAACTATTAATTTTATTTGAAATTAACAATAAACTTATGGTTTCCATTAGATAGTCATAAGCTAGTTCCAAGTACACTGATTATTTGGCAGAAACAGAGACACACAATAAAAGCCTGAAAGAGCTGTTTCAGTACTTTTCCCCACTACCTATCAGCTTTGCTGACTTGTGTACTTACCAAATCAAATCACGTCGGAGTCGTGAGGACTGGTTTCCAGTAGCAGTAACATGTTTCACAATATTTGTCTAAAGTGCGAAGCTGTATTATGAAAGATTATGTTTTGTGGCCTTTGGACTTTAATATGATATAGTTTATTTTTAGTTTTACCTCTGATCTTTTTAATATACATGAAAGTTCTATTAAAAACTTCTTGTTCAGACTTACTAATATAAAACTAGTATAATTAAACCAACTATGAAATCACTTAATAATGATTGTAGGCAAATTAATTTTTCACCCAATTAAATAATGATAAGTGTCCTATAATATATTAATTATCAATTATAATACTTTTTTATATTTTATAACTAATTAAATTAATTCCACGTACAAATAGTTAATTTAATTGATAGTTTAATACATATTTTATCATCAAATAAATGGCCGACAAATGTCAAGAGTCTAGGAAATTGGAAAATGTTCCATATTTTTCATTCTTGAAAAATTAACGCTATTCAATATACACGCTTTTCATTTTTTAAACAAGGTCAGTTACAACAAATTAAGACTATTTATTACCAACCCCTTGAAGCAAGATCAATTAAAATAAATATATACACAATTATGTTTTAATTAAGATAGTAACCACAAATTGCACAAGATGCATAATTATTTGTATTGGTCCATAATTGACAGCTCTTGGCCTAGACAACAAAATGTGATATTGAACCTGAACTTAGACATAGAGAACGCTAGAGAGATCCTGGATTTGCCAACATTTGTATTACCTATTTTACTTTCTTGTGATTATCAATCTTTCTGTAATCGTGAATCAGAGTTCTAGGAGCGGTAGTTTTATGTTTTCAGCTCCTGAACCTCAATGACATTCCTGCTTGGCTTGAACTCAAACGAGTAGGTTTTACCAAAGACTAATCCATTTGCCTTCCGGAATTCAGACCAGCCAGAGGTTATGTCAATCCTGTACTTTGGCCTATGATCGAGCTTCACAATCTGATAATGGTGCTTGGGCAGGTACACAACACCCACAGTTCGCCGGACAGACAGACCGGCCGCCATCCAGAATTTCTTGGGAGGAGACTACATTGCAACAGACATGAAATTTAAGTGTATGATTAGAGGGTTATTTTGTTTAGGAATGGATGGCTGAGAACTTTACCACTCTTGATCTGTGATGAAACTTCAGAAGAATTTCAAAGTAAAGTGGGCTTTTCTCTTCTTGGGAGTGATCGGATTCAGATGTGCGAGCATTTCCGGCTCTTGATTGTTTCTTCTTGATCACATCTGTATATATATGGAATGGGAAAGACTCAACATTTAAACGAAGCATATTTTCACTTCACAATTAGGCTTACGAAGCTGAAGGGAAATTGGTAGAAAACTAACTTGGGACATCTTCTCTCAACTCAACTTGTTCATCAGGATCAAAGTCCTCGACCTGGAATCCGGCGCCTGGAATTTCCCTGTCGCAGCCATGGACTCCGTACACCGAAACATCAAACATGGACTCGCCAACAAACCGAAACACCAGAAATTCCCCCACTTCCAGGCCAACTTCTTCAGCAAATTTATTCCAGCCCTGAGTGAAACAATATCGCTCGTCCTCATCCATCTGCTCCAACTTCACGAACCAAATCTTCCCGGAACTGTTTCTCAACCTGACGCTTCCACCCAAAGCCGACCCATATCTCTGCGAGAAAACAGGGGGCACACGCTGCATAGATAAACAAACCGAATAAATGAAACTCAATTTCTTGGTGCATTCAAACAGTCAAAAAATCCATGTTTGAGTACTCTAATGTCTTACAAGTCGGCGAGTGAAATCCACGATCAGGATCTTGAAGAACGAAGGCCTCTGATTTGGTTTCAGGCTCATTTTTTTTTTTTTTTGTGGTCTTGTACGGAAACAAAGAATTGCCGGTGTCAAATACAGACTATCTCTTTCTGTAAACTTGACAGGCGTCAAGTGCTTTGCCAAAGCTTCTGATGAGTCAAAGTTTTGTTGCACAAATTTGGCAATGCTGGGGATTCGAATCGTTCCCGTCACCATCAGCTGGGTTTATGCTTTCTTCTCGTTGTGAAATCCCAAGTCTTCTCAGTAGAAGGCACCCACTCTTTGTTTCACATAAAAGCTGAAGAAGTACTGCGCGTGCCTGTGTACGTAATTTGGCTACTTGTGTTGGAGGACAAAATAAAATCAATGAGAGTGGTAGTTGAAGTTATTATTGTAATTCTGAATGCAAAATTAGGGGCATTTCAAACTTCTTACGAGGTTTTATATGGGCCATTAAATGGGTTTAATTATTTTTTTTATTATTAAAAAATTTAATAATAAAAATATATTTAAAATAATATATATAATATTAATATGTCCATGACTTCACCAAAAAAAAAAATTTAGTTTTTAAAAGAAACCGCAAAACAGGGCCCGCGATGCGACTTCATTTATGTCCGCGATTTTTTTTTAATAAATTATATTTATTTCTTATAATTTTAATTTCAGTCTTATTGCTATTATTACAATTTCGCCCCTCATTTCAGACATGTAATTACATAGGTTTACATAAAATTTTCTTCTCTATTTTTTGTATTTTGACATTTTAATTTTTTATAATTTTGATCCTTCAGTTTTCGAATTTTGCAAATATTGCCGAAAAAAATGATGTACTCACACATGCTCTTTTTAATTTGGGATCTCATTGGTCAATTTCTGCCGGTATGTATACAAATCTCTTTAAACTAAATATATATAAATATATCAGAGCAATATTGTTTAAAAAATTTAATTTAAGGGGGTAAGTGTTGCATTTGTTAGTTTAAAAGGGTAAATATTACATCAAGAACAGTTTAAAGGAACAAAGTGTATTTTACCCATTTTATTATAAATAAATACATGTGTTTAAGTTTTATAAATTAAGTTAATAGAAAAAATCTTATTGAATAAACAAAAATATACATACAGTACGAAATAATTATAGGAAGATGCAAATAATTAACATTGGATTACAAGACTTTAGTTCTTGTTATGATTCAATGTTAACTGTTCTTGTGTCGTCACAGTTAAAAAAATTTATACATACAAGAGTTCACTTCTTACTATGATGATACAATGTAATTCGATGATACAAGAGTTTTAGATTTTATTAATTATACAATACGAACATGCGCACATACACACATACATTAGTTTTTTTAGCGAATGAAGCATAATGTTTGGATTCATTTTCTGAGTGTTTCGTGGAGATAGAGAGAGAAAAACAAAGATAAATAAATGTGTATTAGAAATAATATGTATGTTTGGATTTGTTTTTTGAGATAATTTAAAATAAGTATTATATGTTTAATGTTGTGTTTTGATAGACAAAAATAAGTATGTATATATGTATGTGTTTATGCTAAAATAGTTAAAAACACCTAAATGATGACAAATATTGAGTATGTTTTGATTTATCTCGAAAATAATTTGAAAATGAAAACAAATATAGCGAAGTGTTTCTTGCAAGGGCCTAGGACCTAGTGTAACGTCGACTATTTCAAATTTTCACAAATTCGACAAAAGTTAATAGTGTATTAGTATATATTTTAATATTCCCTTTGCAATTATGAAAAAGATATGATTGTTTTAGATCTACACATAAATACATCTAGACTCTCTATCTGAAGCTACCTGTTAACTACATCATCAAACTAAAGTCATTCTGCACTAACAGGGTCAACATTCAAATAGGAGCCAACACATCATCGGCACTGAAATGTGCTAACGAATAATGTTTTGATTAACATAGTAACCACAAAACACTTTTACATTTTTTGCATTGGTCCATAATTGCCATCACTTGGCCTAGACAACAAAACGTAATACTGCAGCTGAACATAGTGCCAGACAGATCCTGGATTTGCCAACATACGTATTACCTGTTTTACTTTCTTTTGACTATGATTCTGTCTGTGATCATGAATGAGAGTTCTCGGGGCGGTAGTTTAATGTTTTCAGCTCCTGAACTTCAATGATGTTCCTGCTCGGCTTGAACTCGAACGAGTAGGTTTTACCATAGACTAATCCATTTGACTTCCGAAATTCAGACCAGCCAAATGCCATTTCAGTCCTGGAGCGATGCCTACGATCGAGCATGATCACCTGACAACGGTGCTTGGGCAGGTACTCAAGTTCCACAGTTTGCTTGCCAGGCAGATCGGCCGCCATACAGAATCTCTTGGGAAGAGACTAAATTGTCACAAAAATGAAACTTAAGTGTAAGATTTAGAGGTGTAGGATGAGATGTATAATTTGAGCTAAAGCCAAGCTGAAGCTTTTATCGGATTTGTTAGGTATAGCTCGTATACCAAATAAAGTATTATGCTGGACTGGGCGGAATGAGCAAGCGAGCGTAGCGCGGTGCAATACAAGGTCATTTTGTAAATGTAGCAAGAGTTATATATATATATAATGTATTTATAATCTAATTGAGATTGTTTTCAGAGATAATAAGAAAACAATCGCTCACCGCTCTCGAGTAAGGTAACGTACTTAAATACTTGTGTTCTTTATTCTTGTGATTAGCGATCATTCCCAATAATTGATGTGGGGTAATTTCTCAACAAGATTCAAATGTTAATCAAGGGAAGGGCTGAGAACTTCACCACTCTTGATTTGTGATGCGGCTTTAGACGAATTTCCAAGTAGAGTGGGGTTGTCTCTTCCAGGGGGCGATCGGATTCAGATGTGCGAGTATTCCCGGCTCTTGATCGTTTCTTCTTGATCACATCTGTATAGATGAAATGGAAAAAAACACTCAAACATTTGGAGAAGCATATTTTCACTTGGCAATGGGCTTAAGAAGCAGAAGGGAAAATGGTAGAAAACTAACTTGGGACATCGTCTTTGCTCAACTCAATTTGTTCATCAAGATCAGAGTCCTCGACCTGGAATCCAGCGCCTGGAATTTCTCTCTCACAGCCATGGACTCCATACACCGAAACATCAAACATGGACCCGCCAACAAACCGAAACACCAGAAATTCCCCCATTTCCAGACCTACATCTTCAGCAAATTTATTCCAGCCCCCAGTGAAACAATATCGCTCCTTCTCATCCTTCTGCTCCAACTTCACGAACCAAATCTTCCCGGAACTGGTTCTCAACCTGACGCTTCCGCGCAAAGCCGACCCATATCTCTCCGAGAAAACAAGGGGCAGTCGCTGCATAGAAAGATAAACAAACCGCATAAATAATAAACTCAATTTCTTGGTGCATTCAAACAATCTGAAAACCGGGCATGATGAATACAGTAATGTCTTACAAGTCGGCGAGTGAAATCCGTGATCAGGATCTTGAAGAACGAAGGTCTCTGGTTCGGCTTCACGCTCATTGTTTTTAATTTCTCTTGTATGGAAGCAAAGAGTCGGTGCAACGTAATGAAGATTCAAATACAACACTCGCTGGCTATCTTCTTCTGAAAACTTGACAGGCGAATCAAGTGCTTCGTCGCAGCTTCTGAGTGAATCTTTTGCTGCACAAATCGGGTAGGGTGGGTACTGGATATCTTCTCGTCACGAGTTGGATCGATGCATTCTTTTCTTCACGAAATCCCAAGTTACACAGTCGAAAGGTAGCGGCTCTGCCAATGTAATGCGTCAGTACATAATTATCAGTTTGAAATTTGAATATTTTGTTTTACATAATATTCACTTTTTTGTTTTATTTAATATGTTATATGTGTATGAAATTTATTTTAGGTCTTATTCATTAAGTTGTGTGAGAAATTATCATCTTACAAGTGTTTGCAAATGTTTAAATAAGTATTTATTTATGACTATTAAATAAATTAAAAAGAGTTTTTTATTTTATGATTTTTACTTTTAAATTATTTAAAATAGGTTGATTTATGTAAAAAATTATAAGCAATTTTCCTATTAACTTTTATTAACAAATTGTAAACATTAATTACTTTTTCAAATACTACTTTTAATTGTGCTCACGTATCAAATATTTCTCATCTCATTCCATCCAACCAAATTTGAGATAATTTTTTCAGTCGAATGAAAACGATCTAAAATTTATAAAAAAATCACAAGAATTATAATAATTAAATTTTTTTGTTATTTAGCACACACATCAAATCATCAACTATCGTTGTTATATTTTTATCTCATATTCAATTATATACTTAAATAAAATATCATCATGTCAACCAAACTCGTCTATTCATTTTTACTCATTGAGATGAGATGAAAATGCAAGAAATTGAACACAAAAACTCATGCTATCATTTCAAGTTGAAGTTGAATGAATTAATTGGTAACTAGTCAGTTATTTTTTTAAGGTTAAATGCATTTTGTTTTCTTTAAATTATTCTTGATGTAATATTTATTCTTCTAAACTAATAAATATAATATTTTTTCTTCGATTGGACAAAATTGTCCTTCATTTTTGAACAATTATATTACTGTATTATCAAAATTTATTAAATTTATTGATATTAATAAAAATATTGAATGAGAATTAATATTTACCTTTAATTGACTTAAAACTTGACTTATTATAGGCTAAACAATTCTTTTCGAACGAAACTCCCCTTATAAAGGTGAAAATATACATCCTCACACGCATTAATGCCTAAAGATGTATGAGCGTAATTTGGTTATAACAAAATTATTTTACCTACTATACGTCGATAATAGATTATTTGGGGGTAAATATAAATATTTTTTTTATTAATATCAGCAAATTCGGTAAATTTTGAGTGACGTTGGACTTATTTGTTAGATGGAAGCAAACTTCAAAAATATTAAATATAATTTTTCAAATAACAACAAGTCTAAGTATAATTATATCAAAGCTCAAAGGAGTGAAGTATAAACTAATATATTAATATGTCTTTATTTTAAAGTTAAAAAATTTAATTAATTGGGGCTTAAAGGTTAAATTCGTTGATAAATGAAAGGGTAAAATATGCTTTATTCCTAAATTATTTATCATGTAATATTTATTTTTTAAATTAATAAATATAATAAATATTAAACGTTAAATAGTTCAAGAACGTAAAGTGTATTTTAGCTGAATGAAATGTATAATCCAATTAATTAAAAGTCAAAACCCTTGTAGAACCCCTCCCTCTGAACGCGGCGGTTAACCTCAACATTTTCTTTTGTTTCTTTCCGACAACTAACCAACATGCGCCACCTGCTTACCGCCGTCCGCCGCCCCCTTCTCCGCCACCGGGCCATCTTGCAAAGCGCTAATTACAAGCCCCAGAAACCCCAGCCGCCTCCATCCCCGCCGTCGCCACCCAAACCCCCGAAGAAGCCGGTGAGTTTCTGCCTGCACGGAGAATCGTGGGAGGATGAGTACAACTGGATGTCGCAGTTGAACGACCGGGTGGCGATGCGGCACATGGACGTGTACATGGAGCAGGAGGAGAAGTACACTGAGGCTGTCATGTACGACACGGAGCGCCTCCAGTCCAAGCTCCAAGCGGAGATGGCTCCTCGCCTTGCCGCCGAACTCTCCAGCCCTCCACTGCGTTGGGGACCTTGGTAACTTCACTGCTCCTTGTCTGTGATCTGTTGTTGCTTTAATTATTTCATTGATTGTTCAGAAATCTGAGTCTTTGTGAAATACGTTATGCTCCTCGTAGCTTAGGATGTGAAATTAGGAATCTTAACGGTGAGCCAGTCCAATAATGAAACTAGTTGTTCGGGAGAAACTAACTGGTGAGTCGGGCTGGAGAACAGGAGGGGACTGCTTTAATTTCTTTTTCTTTTTCTTTTCCGGCAGGGGTGGAGGTGGAAATTTCGAGTGTGCTTGCATAAATTCTTGTTCAGCAATCAGCAGTGACATTAGCTGTGATTATCTTTTCGGGGAGAATAAAATTTGCCTTACGAAAGCAAGAAGTTAAAAGAAAGAGAAGTTCTTGCAGGTGGTCTTTGGTTCAGTTTGATATCTGGACTACTGAATCGAACCGCTTTCTAGGTTATTCTCTGACCAAGAGGCCCGGAATTTAATGTTATTTAGATTGGTTTCATATTGAATGGAAGTTGACGAGTTATAATTTTTGAAAATTGAGGGATTTCCTGTTACTTTATATCTGTATTGTTAAGAGCCGGAGTCTAACTGCCTGTTATATTTTATTTGTGGGAATTGCAGGTTGTACTATAGGCGAGTTGAAGAAGGAAAGCAATATCCAGTGTTATGTAGGAGATTGGCAAGCTTAAATGAAGAGTTTATTTCTAATAAATCTCCATCAGCTGGTTTTGATTTCACATCTGGAAAGAAAATTGAGCAAAAGCTGCTCGATTACAATCTAGAAGCTGAAAGATTTGGAGGTATAATTTTCTTTCTGCTATCCAATTTTTGGTTTTTCAGTACCTCACATTGACATCAATATGTCCAAATATATTTCTATTTTTATTTTTTGATTAACAGGTTATGCCTATGAGGAACTATCAGAAGTGTCCCCTGATCACTGTTATCTCGCATACACTATGTACGACAAGGATAATGATTACTTCAAATTATCTGTTCGAGACTTGAATTTTGGATCACTTTGCAGCAAGCCCCAAGCTGACCGGGTTTCCAGTATAGCTTGGGCTAAAGATGGGCAAGCTTTACTTTATGTAGTCACAGATGACAAAAAGAGACCCTTTAGGTTGATTTTGCTGATTTTGTCCCTCATAATTTTCTCTGATTCTACTTGCCCTACAAATAGAGTTGATATTTGGTTCTTCTCAGGTTATATTGTAGCATGCTTGGATCAAATGATGATGATGTCTTGCTTTTAGAAGAACCTCAAGAAAATGTTCATCTGGGTATAAGGCATACTAAGGACTTTAGGTATTTGACTGTAAATGCATTCTCAACCCAATCATCCAAGGTATGCTCACAAGAATTATTTACATCCTGATTAAATATTTCTTGCAGAGCTCGGTTTTTATATTTGTGACCCACTATTAGGTCTTTCTAATAAATGCAGCTGATCCCTTATCTGGAATGGCACTTGTATGGGAATGTGAGGCAAATGCACATTGCATTATTGAGCATCACCAAGAATATCTCTACCTCTTTACAGATGCCGCTGCGCAGGGCCAAACTGTTGATCACCATTACCTCTTACGTAGTCCTGTCGCTTTGTCATGCAGCCCAAGAGATTGGGAGGTTAGCATGTTTTGTAATTTGTTAGAAGTTCATGTACGGCTCAGTCATGATCTTTATTCTTCTGTGATCTTTTGCAGAATGTTTTTGCCAATGACCAAGAGCTGATTATTGAAGACGTTGATTTCTGTGATTCGCATGTGCTGCTAATTGTAAGGGAAGGACGAAAATATAGGCTATATTCTATTTGTTTACCTCTAAGTAACAGCAAGGTAATGCAGCCTTCTGATCCTTTAAATACTTGATTACTTGGTGCAATGAATTAAGTCTTACTTTCTGTTTCCACACCCGCGGTGAATATATTATACTTTATACCACTTAGAACTATTGTCCTACGGGAATCGACTTTTTACAAGTTTGACAGATGTCTAAATATGTAAAGTACATAATGACCAGCAGCACTTTGCAGTATCTTATACATAATATTTTGACAGGTAGGAGTTCATCTCAAAGAGTTCAATCCACAGAATTTGCCTCTCCCGGATCATGTATCCCAAATATTGCCAGGACCAAATTATGACTTCTATTCTTCAATCATGCGCTTTGCAATAACATCACCTGTGGTATGTATCTGATTATTTCACCTTTTGTTTCTTGTTCTCCAAATTAATTTTCTGGCCACTGAGCTTCATTTATCTTAAGTAATATTTTCCGTATTTCCCTGGTATGTATTAATGGTTGAGCTCACAGGTCCTATTTCTTGATTAAAATGATTTCAGAGTGTAAATATTTAGATATAATTGTCCACTATACTTGTATTTCATATGCTTTGATTAATATTACGAGAATATTGCTTCTAGGCCTTCTTCAGCTAAACTTATACCATCTCCTTCGAAAGTAGTGACTAATTGGCCAATTGAATTTGAAGGCACTCACAAATACTAGAAATGAACTATCGCTAGAGTTTCTTGACTAGGTCTTCGTACTTCACTCTGTTATGCTGGACTATTACCAGCATAAAAGCTTTGCCGAAAAATTAGGAAAATACGCTAACATCAGGACAATGATTTGATGTCAAATAGAAGTTATGTTTTTCAAGATATTGCTACATTCATTTTTATGTAATAGTACTCACCTGTGCAGTTATTTTATTTTCATTTTTCCAGATGCCCGATGCAGTAGTTGACTATGATCTAGTAAATGGAAAATGGACAATTGTTCAACAACAAAACTTGCTTTATGAAAGAACTCGAGTTTTGTATGGATCAGCATCTTCTATGAGCAGTAGTCAGAAGTCATCTATGTCCATAAACTTCTGTGGCAATAATGCTGGAGATGATAGACCATGGAATGATCTCACCGAGTATTATGCCTGTGAAGAATATGATGTCCCTTCATATGATGGTGTTTTGGTTCCTCTGACCATATTATATTCGCGCCACCAGAAGAAAAATGGTGGAAGTCCTGGATTACTTCATGGGCATGGAGCTTATGGTGAGCCACTGGATAAAAGGTGGCGAAATGAGCTAAAAAGCCTTCTTGATCGTGGTTGGGTTATTGCATATGCTGATGTTAGGTTTGTTATGCACCTGTTTACCTTTTAAAAGTGTGTGTTCAGCTCCGAAATTTATAGATATATTTCATTAAAGTGTCCATGTGAACTTCCTCTGTCCATTTTTTTCTTCACCCAACCTTCCTTCTAGTTCATGAACTATTCCTTTCGGGATTATTCAAAAAGACAAATTGTTCGAGCAAATGCTTAGCTAGAAAAGATGCGACTAAACCTTTCAGAATAGTATGCTGAACTACAGATTGCTTTCATCTCTGACTCCTTCACATGACTTAATTTCCAGAGGTGGAGGTGGAGGAGGTAGAAAATGGCATCATGATGGCAGGCGAACAAACAAACTCAATTCTGTTAAAGATTATATATCTTGTGCTAAGTTTCTGATTGAAAGAGAGGTTGTGCAAGATACGAAACTGGCTGGCTGGGGATACAGTGCTGGAGGATTGTTGGTTGCTTCAGCTATTAACTTTTGTCCAGATATATTTCGAGCTGCTGTTCTGAAGGTGGATCAACTTTATAACACCTTTTCTGCACCTCCAGCCTGAGTTTGCCAAAGTTTGATTTACTGTAAAACTTTGGTTTCCTTTGCAAGAATGTCAAAAAGTTTGACAAGACTTCCTGTCAGAGAAACAACTAATGAGAGTTATAATCGACTTTTATTGCCTATTTTGACGGTTATTGTCCTTTTTCATTCTTCTAACTTCTTTAACATTTCATAGAGTTAAAATTCTATTTGTTCTTGTTTAGGTTCCGTTTTTAGATCCAACACACACCCTTCTTATGCCTATTTTACCGTTGACACCTAATGACTACGAGGAGTTTGGATACCCTGGAGACATCGAAGATTTTCGGGCTATACGTGAATATTCTCCCTATGATAATATCCGAAAAGATGTGCTATACCCTGCCATTCTGGTGACATCATCTTTTAATACCAGGTAAATTGATTTAATTTTCCTGTTTCTTTGCTCAAGTATATATACTTTTTTACTGCAATAGTATAGAAATGAGGAAAAAGTTTATTACTTTGTGATGGATGACACATGGGTTAAGAAGTCTCAAAATTCTATTTCGTATTTATTAATTTGGCTGGCTAATGTTCACATTCAGTTAAACTCATGTAGCATTTACTATTGCTGCCTTTATGTTTACCAGGTTTGGGGTCTGGGAAGCAGCAAAATGGGTTGCACGAGTGAGGGAATATTCTGCTTATGATCCTAGCCGCCCTGTACTTCTTAATTTAACAACTGATGTAGTTGAGGACAATAGGTATTTGCAATGCAAGGAGGCAGCCATGGAAACTGCTTTTCTCATGAAGACTGTGGAACCTTAGTGATGATCATGGTGAATCAACTATATGGCTTCATCCCTCACCAATCGATCCCAGCAATTTAAAGGCAGATTAGCTTATTTCCTGAACTACATTTACCAGACCAAACTTTTTCTTCTTGAGTGGTAATCTGACCTTATCAACTTCATTGCATGCGCCATTCGTTGGGGAATGGGAAGACCTTTTATGAATCGTGGAAGGGCTTTTTGGCGCATGGCTAGGTTAGGTGGAGCTCTCTTTTCATTAAGTTGATCAAAGTTCATTCTCTTTTCTGCATAAGAGTAGCCAGGCCTATTGTTTTTATTCCATAAAGCACTAAAAGTTTGTTCTTTTTGTACATATAACCAGCTATGCTCATTGACCAAAATGTTTAAAGTTTATGGCAATCATGTTCATTCACTTTACAACCCATTATTCTACAAGTATTGCTTTCGTTGATAATCTTGATTGGAGCAATGAGCTCAAGAATCAGCTGCCACTCATTTATCTGGAAACAGTTGTTTTTCTGTCAATAATGTCCTGTCAGCAGCTACCACGTTGGGTTCTTTTTCCATCAAATGGAGCCCTTTTTTATTGTATGCTATATTTTTTATTTGTCCAAAGAGAGTTGCACACCAAATTGTGATGAAAAGGATCTCGGTGTTGCCTGAGTGGTCTCTTCATTTTGTTGTTATATAGAGAAAAAGCTGAGGTCTAATCATCATATGCATGCCTTGTAAAGAAAGGTACTGTCAAGTTCTACTGTAAGGTAGAATCTACAAATCCAATTCAAAAGGGAAAAGGATAGTATAATTATTCAACATGGCAAACAATATCAAATGGTGTGGCCCAAAATAATAATTGCCATAACAAATACGACTGCAGCTCTCTCTCTTTATCTATCGATAGTGATCTTTCCACTTGATATCTTATGGCTTGGAGTCGTATTTAAATTTTGTTGGAAAAAGTAATATAGGAACAGAATGTCCAACAAGTGTAGGCCTTATCAGGCAAGAAAAGTTCTAGTAGTGTTAATTATCAATAAAATTCAACTTTGCGTTCCATCAATTCTTCTGTATTAGTTTTATATTGTTGTCGAACTTTCACCATAATTTATCTGTCCGTTTCTTTCTGAATACGGAACCTGAGAAGGTGCTGAGACCAAAACCGGGCAGAGTTAAAATTGTGGGCACAATAAGAATACTATTATAAATTTATTTGTTAAGCAAATGGAAGCCGTTTTCTGGGATTGATGGAGTTCGCGCATGATCAATGAATAGGGAACCTTTATTGTTTTTCCTTTCAATGGGTCAGAAACACTAATGAACTCCGTGATCTGCTATTTCTGCACTGTGCTAATTGGTCATGTATTGACATCAGGGCCGGTAGAATAACAATTTCAACATTTTAACGAGTTGATATTTGGTTTTATTGTCTGGAGATGAGCATCGAAATAAGAGAACAAATCAACTGATTCTTTTCTCAGAAACTCAGAAGAATTGGATAAGCGAGTTGAAGCAAGCAAATAGGATGATATTTATACAGAAACGCACTTTGGTGAATGTGGACAGGGAATGTTATGCTCATTTCAATCTCTGCTTCAGTCCCCATCAATACTATCTGAAATGATACAAGTTTCTAAACCAACTCTACATTGAACCCCCCCCCCCCTTCCCCGAAAGCAAAGGATAGAATCCAGCAATCAAAAACAAGAATGAACAAATCAACATGATTACAGCAAAGATGCAGGAGGGGCAAAAAGAATCCTGCCAAAAAAATTTCATGTTCAGTCCTGCACTTGACACTTTCAGTTTGCCCCAGAATTCGGGTATTTTTAAGCATTATGATTCTGCATCTTCTGCTTGTATAGATAGGGAACAGCACAAAAGTATTAGCAGCAACTCCCCACCTCATTCTTCAACCTCCTCTGCAACAGGTGGAAGGACGCCCTCTTTCACAAATGCTGGGTCAAGAAACTTGGCCACAAATGCCCACAACTTGTAGACGTCATCAAAATTAGTCAAAAAGCCGAGCGAAGCAGTGACAACCTCAACTCTGATGAATCCATTTTTACCATCGTGTCTGCCATTTTCCATTGGCTTGCAAAGGGTAGTGTCACTGAGACTTGAAGATTTCCGCTGCTGCTTGGGGTTATCTAGGATCCGTATGTGACTGAGGATTCCAACACCCAAAGAAATACCATGAGACTCAGCCAGTTTTTGAACTACTTCTGGACTAATCAGACCCCTGTTTCTATCCCTCACATTAAAGGCAACCGCAGCGCCTCTTTCATATTTTATTTTAGGGCCATAGATGTGAACAAGTGGTGCACCGTCCTTTCCACTTGAACCAGGTAATCGTAATTGCAGCAAAGAAGTAACAAGCCAGTTAATCAAGAACCGAAGTCGGGAGGTGGTCTTGTTTAGACCCAACATGTTTATGTGATCAAGATGCCTGCAGAGTATCTCAGGTTCACCCCTCTCTGAATCTTGCCCATCCCCACATTCCCCATTGCTCATGTAGTCTTCATCATCTAGACTAGTGGCGGATAATTCCCCTGGATCCAGAGATTGATTAAGATGAGGTCTGTGGCTGTCTTCTGTGCTAAAAGATACCCTTCTGCCCCTGCTTCCAGGCTGCTCAGTCTCTTCTATTCCAAAAAATCTGCCGCCAGCAATTCTGCTTCTTTCTCGCCTTTCCAGCAACCTAAATTCACCTTCTGTCTCTCTTCTTATTGCACTCTCCTTTTCAAGGCATATCTCAGAAGCAGAGCCATTCTGAATATTTTGATGATCGGAGATGGAAGTTGAATGGTTGAGACTGGACCCCTTCACAGCCCTAATCGAATTGCTGATTTCAGGTTCTTCTTCAATTTCCTGGAAACGTTGATTATCTGGAGTCGAACATTCTCTTGAAGCAGGGTGTCTCTCTGTAAACTGTTCTTCTTCAGGAATCTCTTTGAAATGGTCTAATTCTTGAGACACTGATCTAACTGCCGCATCAAATGAAAGCACGTGGCGGTCATCACGACGCCCTTGGTTCAATTCCTTGTCATACATCGGGCTCGTTGGTAACTTCGGGGCTTTTGGAGAAGTCAGCTTATTACTCTTCCGGCCAGAAAACCAAGCAGGTGGCAGTGGAGAGGAGACCTTGTGTTTGCTTGAATGACCAGCATTATCAGACCCAAATGGACTCTGGCCCAAATCAATCCACAGTGAGTTATCGGATGATTCGTCTTCACTGAAAACTGGGCTTTTCATCACCTCTCCCACGGAAATACTCTCAGTTTCTTCAAATATGGTGCTTGTCCCATCCCTGTCAGAACTGTTATCATGCTCCATCTCGGTCTCAAATACATCCCTTACCTGAGCAGAAGTGAAAGCACCAGAAAAAGCAGGCAATTGAGATCCTGGGCGAGTTTCAGAATTAACTTCACCGTTCCCACTAGCTTCTTCATCTTCACCAAACCCAGGAAAATTATCCATTGAATCACTTAAGTACAGAGGAAAAACAGGTGTAATTTTCACGATGCCCGAACCTGCATGACCAGACTGGTTTTGAAGGCTTGCCATCACAGATTTCTTGATTAGAAGGCATCCAAATCCAGTTGGGTCATAGCCAAACACCCTGTAAAATGACGTGATGATGAAATCTGGTCGGAATAAAGACAATCCAAGAGAATCCATATCCTTTGGTCCCAATGCTCCAGCATCAAGCAAGACATGCCAATTGTTCTGTTGAGCCAGGGCCATCCACTGGTACGAGTACTTTGCACCAGTTACTCTGGACTGGACAGGGAACACAAAGAGACCAGTTGCTGAATCTTTCTTTCTCCTCTTCTTGCTAGAAATTTGCTTCCTTAGATCAGTTGAACAGAGTTTCAGGGTAGGCCATTTAAACCATGCACTTTGAACCTTTGCACCCTTCTCTCTAGCACTCTGAGCCATCCAGTTCACTGATTGGCTTTCATGATCAAACATGGTCAACAACCTCTTGTTTGTGTGGAAAGGGTACGATTCAGCAAGCAGTTTAAAGGCCGAGCCACGGCTCACAGTAAAAACAAGGCCATATTCATTCTCAGGGATGTTCAAATAATCCATTATTCTGGTCTTTATATCATGTTCTACTGTGCCTTTCTCAGCTCCTCCATACAACGCATGATTACTCAAATTGGCAGTAATTTCAGACAAACTAAATGTAGATGATTCCCAATAATGAACAGTTTGCAGCAATGAAAACAACCCAAATCCACAGTAGTCAAGGCATACCTTTGAAGCAGGTCCAGAGAGGTGGGAATACTCATCTAATCTCAGCACATCAATCCTCTCTGATGACTGGTACTTTGGGTACATTGTAAGAAACTTGGAGAAAGCCTCATTAAGCTGTGGAATTGAGTCTCCTGACTCGAATGTGCGTTCAGCAGCAAGAGCAGTGGCTCTGAGGAATTCTTTCTGGGCATTCAGCCGTGCCAGGGACCGTGATCTGCCCAAGCCTTCATCTTGATTGGCCAATGACTCAGAATCCATGTCCTGGGACTTAACAAGTAAACCATCTTCAGATGCTTCTTCGAGAGCCTCCCTCAGCTTGTGCTCTTGCAATTTCCTCAGGATTGACGGGTTCGTCTTAATATCTTCTGTCGAATGGTCGGACCCATCTCTTCTTCTGCTCTTTTTATCCAAGATCAGAGCAGCACAGTGAGATAATGGCTTCCATAGAGAGAGATGCATTAAAGCTTCCTTTTCTTTTTTCTTGCAAGTGTATACAATCAATCTCAGAAAGAGAAGATACAATCAGGGAAAGCAAAAGAAAGCAAGGTGCTCGTTTTTTTGGGTTTAGCCCATCTACCAACTAACCCCGGAAAAAAGTGGCTCAGTTCAAACCCTAAATCCCCGAAAGCAGAAGGAATCAAACCCCAGAAAAAGCTTCCTCCAGAATCAAACTTTGCTTTAAAAATCCAAAAATATCCCTATCTTAAGGAGGGAAAGGACAACGGGCGTTTGCTTTAGGCGAACATTCAAACACAAAAACGAGATTTTGAGTTGAAAAAACACTGTGACTAAAAGAAAGGGAAAGTCAATTGCTCCAGATCAAAGAAACCCTAGATTCGACATTTCTTCAAGATATTGTTCAGATGATGACAACCCAACAGGAGAACATGAATATGACCTGACTGAAAAAAGTAAAGGGGTAAATTTTATAGCTGCAGATTTGGGCAAGTCTGAATTCAAGGGTTCGGTTGCTACAGCTGAGCAATCGCAAAGAACAGAAAATGGAGAAAAACAAACAATATATTCACGACCCACACTTCAAAGATTCAAACTTTGAACAACATGTGAGCAAGAACCCCAACAGAAAGAGGAAGCAGGGAAGAAGAAAAAGCACCAAGAACACAGAACCCCAGATCTTAAGTACAGAGCAAGAACTGTACGGGACTTGTGAAGAAAAGTTCCAGAAGCACAACAAGAACTCCAACTCCTGCTGAGAAATAGAAATCCCTCACAAGGTCACAGCTTTGTGAATCAAAGAGGGAACCCTTCTACCTCTTTTGTTGAATCACCTCAAAGAGCAGTGGGCTCTTAACTTTTTTCTCAATCTATCTCTCTCTCTCTCTGCCTTTCTGCAAGCCAATTAAAGCCAGACCCTCCACAACAAATGCACATTTACTTCAGTTGTGAATCCAAAAACATACCCCTATTCATTACCATTACCCCACTCTCATCTATCTATTTTCTTTCACTATATATTCCTCTCTCTCTCTCTCTCTCTTCTCCTTTGACATTGACTCCATTGGGGGTTAGCGGGTTATTTGAGGAATAGCTTATAGTGCTCCAGGCCCTCAACAAACAGTAAGGAAAAAATTCACATTTGACTTTCACTCCCACCAACAATAATCAGTTGATTTTTTATCAAAATCCTTTTTATTATTAGTAGAGTTATTGGATTCTTGATTAAACAAAGTCGTGGTGTGGCCCACCCTCCTCACCCCTAACACCTTTTCTTCTAACAGTCATGGCTTCAAAGTCAAAGAATCAGCTGGCTTGTAAAAGCTGTTTTCTGTCTACCTCCTTCCCAACTCCAACTACAGTAATATTGTTACATGTTCCCATCATTTTCTCCTTCTTCCTTTTATTACATTAAAGATTAGGCAGTAAAACTCCTGTGCATAAGTTTCAAATGTCTCATTTAATATTTATTTTACTTAATATCAATTTATTATGATATATGTTTATTGGACAAATCAACATAATTTATTAATATGGATATAATTATTTAATTATTGTTTTAATAATAAAAAAATAGTAGCAAAACTAAATTTTCTTTTCCCGAAATTCTGTCATTGGAAAAAGAAAAGAAAAGAAAAGCATCTAGTGTGTGTTTTTGTGGTAATGATGCATCGAGTCGTAATTAATGAAATTAATGCACTAAATACTTCATGATTATTAAAAAATTTATGTCAAAAATGTTGATTTTAGTAGGGGGGAAAAAAGGAAAATATATTATTCATAAAACAGTTAAAAAATTAACATAAGCCAGTCTGATTAATCAAATTACGTGATTAATACAAATCTGATGGAATCCAGTTAAACCGAAATTTCGCACATATATTAATATACCCATTTTACCCCTTCCTCTACTATCAAAATTGTTACAATTAATTTTGCTATCTAAACAAATAGCATCTTACCATATAAAATACAGTGCGTGCTTTTTTATTATTATTATTGTATTTTTCATTTTAATTTGACTCATACAAACCCTCTATATCATGTTGTCAAAAAAATAATCTACTTCTGACATATCTATAAAGTTAGACAGTTTTCCGGTTTTTGTGTACGTTGGCTTCGGGGTAGGTGAGGATCAACATTATTATTATTATTAATTATATATATAGACTCACAAAACAAATGAAATCAAATAACGGTATGAAATATTAAACCAAAGTTGAGTGCTCGATTGTTCCACTTGGTTTTTATTTAATATAGGGTATTTTAGTCAACCATCACCAATTCACACCCTTCCACTAATTTTCAGACAACTAATTAATTCATATTTTAGAACACAACAAGACAGCAAAGATATGTATATATTTATTTTTATAAAGAAGTGTGAGATGCTCCAAGATATTCATGTTTTATTTATTTATTTCTTTTTGAATTCTTAACTGATAATAAATAAAATAAAATAAGATAAAAGCCAGTTAATAATACTCTTGCTGCATCATTTCTCTCCATCACCCTTTTCCCTCCTCTTTCATTTTGCTAATATCAATCAAAACGTGTCATGTGAAATCAGTAACCAACTATTTGGGTTAAATTATTTACTTTTTAAGTATTTCGTTTCATGTCATATTGATAAATTTTCAGCGTTCGTCCTAAAAAATGAAGACCATAAAGAATATAGAGTAGACCTTAATAATTTTTGTTCTAGAGTTAGATAAGTCAATTGGAGGATCATAGGTAGTTGATGTGTTCACAATCTTTAGGCTATACGGACCAATCACATCAGTATGAAGTGGATAATATAAATAAGCAGTGACGTCATTGGGTCTGGTCAAATCGATCAGATCGAAATAAAAAAATATATAAATCTATCTTATAGTGTAAGGTCATATCAAATATTGCCGATATACAGTTTAAAAAAGTACGGCTCCCATATCAGCATGCTAATAATTTCTAACAAGAATGAAATATCATTTGCAATATTATTTCAAGAGAAGATGCTAAATGTAAAAATAGCATATAACCTAGCTAGAAGCTTTTTTATCTTATAATTGAAGGGCAATAAAAGATGCACCTAATGCTTGAAAAAATAGTTAATTTTCACTGTCACTGAATATTTATAATGTGGTGAACAGTTGAATGGGCCATCACCAACCTAGTCCACCAGGACCCCCACCAAATCCCCTTATATTTTACTAGGTCAATTATAAAAATTAGCATGCCATAGTGGGCCAGCTAGACTCAATGTTTATTTCTATATTTATTAATAATTAAATCCATATTTTATTATTTTCGAAATAATATTCTGATTAAATCTCACTCTTTGATCAGTTAATACTAAATCTAAATGATTTTTCATATGTTGCCTTAGGATTCCTTTTGGATGGATGGTAGAGTCTCTGGCTCAAGACCCCAAAAACTGCCCACTGAAAAAGAAGAAAAAAAGTTTTAATTTTTGACTACAATTTTAACTTTTTGGGATAGAAAAGATCCATTATTTGACTTCGAATTTTTCAATTTATCAAATGTTAGACTTATATTAATTACCAATGCATGATGGTTCCATGGCTTTTAAAGATAAGAAACGTGTGTTTGAATTCTATCTTGATGTCATTATAAAAATATGAATTATTCCTGGTAAGTTATTGTGATTTAAAAATCATGATAAATCAATATAATTTATTATAATCAGATAAAATCGATGTAAAAATTTAAATTTTGATTACGATTAATCAATATTCATCATGGCAAAATATTTATCATAATTTTTAGTTATAGCCATTGCGGAACCACGGTTAATTAGTATTTTTCAAAATTTTTAGTTAAAGTCGTTGCAAAGTCATGATTAATTAGTATTTTTTATAATTTTTTATATTTAATTATGGTAATTAACTATTACGAAAAATTATAGCTATAGCAATTGCGTTGTTGTATAACTTTTCAAGAATTCTGATCTATAATATTTATCGAATTTGAAACCATCTAAACTTTCGAGCTACGATGAAATCTTATAATTTCAAACGAGTAATGCTACTAATAAATATAATATAATTTTTATAAGCAAAATTTGAGAATTCAAAACATAGGAATTTCAATATAAGAGTCATAAGTAGGAGGACAAGAGAGGTACAAGAAAAGATGGACCCATTGCACAAAGCCAGACATAATTAATGCCATCTCTCTAACTTTTTCCCATGTTGTCCTTGTTGGTTCTTGGGTTCACCATCACTTTGGGAGAATTATTTTTCTGTCTTTAAGGAATTCGACCTCCATTCACAATTTCATGTTTTTCTGGGGTGCTAAACGCAATTTTCATAAATTCAACAACACTGCATATTACAAAAGGTTCTCATTAAAAGTTTATCATCTTTACCTGATATTATTTTATTACAGTAGATTTTGAGTATGAACTTGTGACTCTCACTCTCAGAGTCGTTTTCAGTACGTTGCCCAGTAATAAATGCACATAATGTGGTCGTTTATTGCATTTATTCACAATCAGCCTGTGAAATAGAAAAAAAAGCATCCTATGGTCCCAATTAATTATTTTTCTTAAATCATAAAAGAAAAAATAGAAAAAAAGATGCTACCCTATAAACCCACAACAAACGTTGTAGGTGCACCATATGTACTGATCAGAGTCTCTATAGTTGATTTAGAGTTGCCAAAAATCAAGATTTAATTATGTGGAAATCGACACATATGTTAGAACGTACATTTAGCCGTATCAAACATTTTATAAAAAACTTCAATCCACGTTGCAACATTAGACTTTGACCACTGAATCATATGTAAAACGAATTCCTTAGCCATTTAGAGGTTTTCAAATCTTTTTAAGTCTAATTACATTTTGGTATGAGAGTTTGTGGTTGGAAAAAAGAAAAAAAGTCATTAAGGATGAGTGCATTTTTAATTACATCTTTCTGAGACATTGGTGTGGCTGTGACTTGAAGAGGAAGATTAAGGATTAAAATATATACATTTTTAAATAGAGGAAACAGAAATGATTAAGAGGGGGATTAGGTATACGAGAGATGATGTGCTTATGTTGATATAATAACATTATTTTATGGAGTGTTTTTAAAGGATTTGTGTGGGCAAATACATTCATTGAATCAGTCCTTAAGGTTACCCGGTTTTGTTCTAATCTTTGGTCAACTTGTAGTAATCCTATCTGGTTGTCAGCAGTTGTTTGGGGAGGTGAAGTCTATATCCCTTTCCTTCTTAGTAAGAGCCTTTTGTCAAAGTGATCAAAATGCCTTTTCTTTTTTTATTTTACATACCGAAGAAAGATGTGAACAAGAAATCAACATTAATTGGAACCAAGTTGATCTAGGATGTCTGATCAACGACTTGTCTTCAATCATCATTAAATTTTCGAGGAACGATTCATTGGGGGATGTTTCGTGTTCGATTTTCTTAAGGTATAAATTTCTTGAAGTTGGCTACATGCCTAGTATATATTCAGCTCATAGAGAAAACAAATTAACGGTATGTATATGAGTTGAATGAATATGGTTTCACAAAGGTATTCTTCCATGGTGGGATGATTATAGGAGCAAATAATATACATTGAAAGCCTAACTTTAGTGCTTTATGTCAATTTGAATTTGAACAAACTCTATACGAGAGTGATTGAGGAGAAGGTGGTCTCTTTTGTATGGGTGGATGCCCCTTTTGCTTTGGGGTTTTCTTTTGTAAACCTCACTTTTTCAAGGTAATGAGCACTTATTCACTCCACTATTTGTTACTTGGTCAGTCAAATGCAATGATATTCTCCTTTACACATTTATCCTTTTGTGATGAAGTGCAAGAAACATATGTAATAGGACAGCAAGGTCATTGAGCTGGGCTTGTTAGAAAAAACTGGTTAGGAGACATGTGATGGGCTCAATGAAAAGGTTTATTGTCTGGACCAAATGGGATCTTAGAACATCCAATCAATTTTCACTGATACTATATGCTACACAGGAGACTAATGAAGATTTTTCTTGAAATTCAAGATTCCAGGAAACGAAGATTTCAAGTTCGAGATAAGATACTGCCATGCTGGATGGATATCAAACACTATAAGGAGTTTCCTAAGACAGCATAAAGATTGTGCAAATTGTCTACTAACAGATTAATCAAAAACAATTTCTTTCAATGTGGTGGATCCAACACTGATGTGCTAAGGTAGTTGAATGATTTCAGGCAACATGCTGGATTTACGTGCATCCCCAACGACAAAACAATGAGTTGCCAGTACCAAAATAATATTACCATGGGTGCCCTATACTTGTCAAAAGAATTTGTCGCAGCATTAAGAAAAGCTCCGGTCTATAAAGGAGCAACATCGATCTATGCCCTCCGTTGTATCTTCAATCGTCTAGCAATGCTGTCTTCATTGGATATTGACGAGGTTTCTTCTGCATGTCTTTTAGTGTAGATCGTATTCACCAACCCCAGCTCCTTGCTTGTGTTGTTAGTCTTGTTGCGCCTCTGCCTCAACCTTGCGGCTATGCTATCAGGTGGTAGTTCACAGAGTACACGCTTCTTGGTGGATTTTGGACTTGTTTCTGACGCAACAAGATCCTTGTTGTCCATAACTAAGTTCTCTTTCTTGATTTCATTGTCGTTGCCTCTTCCAAGAGTTTCAGATACTAAACCATTATGGAAATTATTGGGTTCAGTAAGGAATGGCTCCTTCTTCAGTTCTGTAGTAGTTTTCATCTCGATACTGCTCTTGCCATGCTCAATGTCCACCAAAAGTTTGGCTTGTTTATCAGTGTCACATCCGGTAACATTTTCTTCCGGCTCAGGGCTCAATGAATATTCAACTTGTTCGTACGACTGACTGGCAACAGCAGGCTCCAGTAAAGGCTCCGGCCCACTTTCTGGAGCCACTTTGATATCACCAAATTCTTTATCAAATTCAGACTGAGGATCAGTGTTAAAATATTCACTGCTGATTTTAGAAAGGTCATCCTCTCCCTTACTTACTACTTCAATGTTGGAGAAAGGCAGTGATCGCTTAGCAGAATTTGGGACCTTAGTACCTAAATCTTTATCTGAATCTGTGTTTGAGCATCGTGTTTGGATGAGATAATGTGCCACTGACTTGTAGCCAAGATTTGAAATCTGAAAGATAAAGCGTTGGAATTAGCTCTTAATGCTCTTTGTGAAATGGAGAAAACAGACCATCCAGTGAACTAGAGTTTCTAGATTTACCTTCCTGTAAAGGGACCCAGTTGGAGGCCACCCTTTTGCTTGCCTGCACAAACTGCAGTTGCAAATTCCACGACAGACCGGGCAAATCCAGTTGGGATTTTGATTTGCTTCGAGCACATTCTCCCCATATCTGCAAGAAAGTTTGTCCTCTGATAAATTGGTTGTTTCCGTTCAAGGTTTACCAAAAATAAATTCAAAACATTCTTGAAGATAGCAGAAGACAGTTTTGAGAGGCCATATGATATTCAGATTCCTTGCCAGCTTATAACAAACAATTGTTCCCAAAAGAAATTTGAGATGTTCATATTCCGTTATACCTCATATATAAGCAATCTCCACAGAACTGTCCTTGAACCAACTTGCATTTGCTGCAGTGTGTTCTATGACCAAGAGTTTTTTGCCTGATCAAACAGTGAGTCATCTCTTTTAAATATGCAATGCCGGGAGGAGGAAGAAGAAGTTATAAATTGCAGAGTAACACACATATAGATGATTGCATGCATTTCAACAAGGTTGTTTTAAGGAGTTTCTTCAGCAATGAAATACACAAAATAACAAAGTAACCCAATAATAAATCAGTCAACCTCAAATAAAAACCATATCAAGACAAACAAAGTGCAAGCGAGTGAGAACAGCCCTAAAATTGCACGACAGTCTCAACAATCTAGAAACAATATCGATACCGTAAGTTGGCCTTTGCAAATATCTGCTTATGGAAAAACAATATGACCTTATAGATTTACAGAAGTGTTCTCATCCAAGAATATCCAAATTGAAATTTAGGAGAGAAATCTGATACAAAATGGATGTCTAATTTCAGTCACACACACACAATGTCTAGGAAACAATTACATCATATTCATGTTAATTTCAATCTAGTTAAGTTACAAGGAAAAGAACTACATCTGGATATCCAAACCTTATCCTGGATAAGGCATTCCAGATAGTAAAACGTAATAACAAGCAGAACGATCAGAGGAAAAGGCTGCTGACCTGCATTGATGGCAAGTCTTCCCCCTGACAGGATCATAAATTCGCTTCCCGTCTTTACCGCATCCATCAACAAAAAGGGTCCAGCTCATTTCAGTGCTGCCCAGCAATTTTTCATGTTCCTCGGTATAAATTTCAGGTTTTGATCCCACCTCTCTAGTATAAATTTCAGGTTTTGATCCCACCTCTCTAGTATAAATTTCAGGTTTTGATCGCACCTCTCTAAGCAAATCATCATCATTCAACGATCCTTCTTTCTTTCGGACATGCACTTCTTCGCAGTAGCTAACTGGTGTTGAGTTCTGTAGCCTATATTTTCCCACCGAAAAAGAACAGAAAAGATAATTTTACTATAGGATGACCAAGAAAACCAAGAAAAAGTTGAGTTTCCTTTGGTCATCAGTACGCATTTGTCTCAGCCGATCATTACATTTACAAGTGCTCATTAATTACACTGAAGGTCCTAAAAATCCGGCCTTTCGTCCTTCCAACACACGACTATCAGTAATACCGCATTCAACTTTTACTCATTTCGTTTTATGTCAAAGAAGAATTGGAAACTCCTGTTGACATAAGTTAGAAAATGTTCCGAAACAACAAGTATATAGTGCCGGAAAAGGCAACACAAACAATGAGTAACATCAACAAGAACCAGAGAACCCCATTTTCAGACAACGAATCCTAGAGCATTACACAACGATAAAACTGAAAACCCATAAACAGAAAACGCCGAGAAAATACTGAAAAACCGGAGAAGTAAGCGAAATGAAGCACCTGGAGGAGCGGCGGACGGGGCCAGAAGGAGGCAACGGGGAGTGAACCTGAGGAGTTTTCCGGTGAGAGCCTCTGTTCGGAGTTGGTCTGAGAGCCTTGAGTTTGAGAGAAAGATCAACAATCCCAAGCTTTTGCATCCTCTCCCGATTCTCTTTAATTCTCTCTTCTCTAGACAGTTCGTACTCCGAAAGCTGGAGGGCACCGCCATCCTCTTTCCCCATGGTTTCTCGTTGCTGTTGCTCTCCGAGGATGTTAACATTTTCTGGAGCTCTACTCCTCTGAGTCACCATTGTTGCTCGCGAGTGATCGGAAGGCGAACGTTGCAGTTTCGGACAAGTTACAGACGAGGAGGGGTCTCCAACGGTCAATTGGTAGTGCGTTTTTGTGGAGAGTGGAGACCAACTGGCGATATTACCATACGGGGCTTCGGGACGGGGGAAAATTGAGACTAGTGCGGCAGCTGAATCGACGATAATACCCATTTGTCGCTTTTAATTTGGGGCCCCAACTTAGTATTAATTGTTGCAATCCGGCCCATTAAAGGATGCTTGCTGTCTGCCTGGACTCTGCTTGTTTCCAAACTCGAATAAAATTTTAATTTCCCAATTAATCAAGGAAATTAAAATTTAATCGAATATAATTAATCATAAATTTTATGATGTATATTTTAATTTATATATAATTTAATAATTTTAAAATATTTTTTTTTCAGAGAAAGGAATGCTAACTTGGTTTATATATGAAGCAAAAAGACACGTTCTTGAAAAAAAAAAGGGATTATATGTTTATATTGATCGAAGGTAAAGCTTAAAAGTAATTTGAGACCCTGAATTAGTGATAATCATATGCCTAAGAGGGTAAATCAACTCTTAAGTCATCTAATCAGCCTGTTTAACTGAGTTGTCTGATATGTTTGATCAAGCTGTCCAAACATGAGTTGCATGACCTAATTGCCTGTGCCTAATATTGCCCCAATAGCAAAGCTTCTGGAGGGAATCCCATGCAACGATACACTAACGGAAGAACTATAGGAGACATGATCAGTAAGATCATCGTTCATGTTATTGTTTTAAATTCTTTCTTTCATGTTTGGTAATGAATTGGGGCATCTTACCGTTCATGTTATCGTTTTGAGTTCTTTTTTCCATGTTTGTTAATGAATTGGTGCGACAAAGGATTGGATGAATTAACTGACTTCCTCATTATTTGTTTTATTTTTTTTCCACACAAGTGCACCCATTTAGAATTTGAATTCGAGATTTTTAAAAATAATTTTAAAGTCGAAATTACTAAACTGTCTCCTAATATATAACCATTCTCTATTACTTATTGATATGGTTTGCTTGTAAATAAGACTGGGGAATTACCATCAATGTGTTAGAATCGTACGCTGGCTGAGGGGGCAACCGGCCATAGAGTGGCAGGCTGCCTCCTTTTGGTGCATTCCATATTGTTACCACATCCCCTCACAGGCGGCATTTGGTGGACTAACGTTGCGGGCTCAGGATCTTGTTTGCATCCTCAAGGTCGAAAGCGAAGTTTCCAAAAATGGCACCTAAAATAATGTGGTTCATTAGTGAATAAGATTGGGGGTTGCCACCGACGGTGGAGGTCTTGGTCAGTGGATTAGGAGCTCAACCTGGTTCTTTGGTGTAGCTAAAAAAATCTTGTGTCGTCGAAAATTATGTCCTACTCATATGATTGAGAAGGGGTATTTGCAGCAATGAATAAACTACATGTGGTAGAATGCACAAAAATGTGATGAAATTGACTTTTATACTCGTATTGTTCGCCTGAAGAATAACAAGGAAGAGCTATCTTGTACGATGGTGGTGGCGGAATCATGAGTGCCATTGGGTGAATATTTGTGAGTAAACAAGAGGCCGCTAGTCACAAGTCTTAGTGCACAAAAACAATATACATAAAAACGAATATAACAAGTCAAGAAAAAAAAAATGTATTCTGAAGAATAGTAATAGTTCAATTATCTCTCTTTCACATTAACACACCAAAATGTATCCTATGATGAAATCTTGCATTTTGTGGGTAATCTTTTATTTAATTCTTAAATGGTCAAAGATTTGAGAGACTATATGTGTTGGTGAACAAGCTCATTACAAATATTCCGATTGATTATTTCAACATCATTGGTGATGTGGGATCTATCCATATATGTGTCAAATGATAAAAATATCTTTTAATAATGGCAAAAATCATTCTATATTTTATGAATCCACGTCTTTTTTGCATGGTCAATCCAGACCAACCCAACTACATAATTTTATATTTTGGTGGCACGATGCTCCTTAGACCAACGGCCTACAATCCCACATGTCATCTTAATGTGACTAGTTGGATCAAAATTATAAACATCTCATTGTTTAGTTCATACATAAGTAATATCGTTCACAAATTTGCAATGTGATTTACCCACAATTAGCCGACTTAATTGACTTAAACTATCTCTTTTTGTCATCTCAATGGGTGCATGGATCGCATAAAAGCTCGAATGTCTATGTTGATAATCGACTAATCATCCAAAAAGACAAATTCTCGATGCGTAAATATGAAACATTTTATGCATATGATCATAAAACTATCTTACAAATATCGGACGTTGTAATTATTGATATTTTATGTAAGATTTTAAATATATAACTTTTCTAAATAAAACACCGTCATAAATTGAAGATCATAAGTACAAAATGGTTACCAAGACAATAGAAATACTCCAACTGTTGGACTATAATGGGAACAACTCCAAATGTAGTCAGCCACGAACAAGTACCTCGAGTTTTTGTTTTGTTTTATCCTTTTCTTCTCTGGAGAAAAGGGGACTATATTCTCCTCGGACAAGAAGACAAAAAGATAGGCAACCTGACCTGGAGCGCAGGCAGGGAGCCAACAACACCCTCCACTGCCGAAATTTTCTCGGCAGCCAATCAACACAATTCAACAAAACAACACAAATAAGGAGAAATATAAGGCAATTAGTGTGTGAAACTGAAAAGGACTTGATACAATTAGAGTGGGCAGCAGTCAGTAGTCAAATTAATTAACAGCGGCAGTGAGGGCCTGGGGCTTGACCCTCTCGTACATGGTACACTTGTGTGCAGACCCACCCACTCTCACTCGGTCCTTCCAGCGTGCTACTCATCAACCACCTTGTTTCCCCACCAACTGTGTTTCTCAATTGGTATGAATAAAGTTGAGAAGGGATGATGATGTTATTAGCAAAATCTATTGTTGTCACTTTCTTCTTTAAATAAATAAAAATGTTATGTAGATTTTATTTCTTATGGCTGAACTTAATTCTTACGGAATATTTCTTTATTCAACATCATCCAAATATTGTCCCAAGACGAAACAACAAATTAGAAACTTGGTTGCGATGCTAATATTTGAGTTTCGAGGATGGCGGGGATATAAGTAGGGGTAACAATTAGACTCAATCCGCTCCAGACCCGCCTCTAATGGGGCAGATCTGGGTCCAAAAAGTTACAGGTAGCGGTTTAATTGTTTAATACATAATATATATTATTTTACTTTATTTTGATAGAATAAATACTAATAAAATATTATATTATTTTATTTGTTTATTGTTAGGTATTTATTCAACAATTGATAAATTAAAAAATTATCCTACAATACTTAACGAGGATGAATATGAAAAAGTTGTTAGTAATGTATAATTGCTATAAATTGTTTGGATTGATTTTATGAATAATTAATTTATAATTGAGAATTTATTTTTTGAATTTGAATATTTGAGTTAAGCCATGAACTATTTTATTTATAATTGATATCTTAAATTTTCTTTGATATATATATATAATAATTAAAAATAATAAAAAATTGGGTCTATCAAGTTAGACCCGCCCCGACAGGTTTTGTACTTGGGCGGGACAGGTCTCGAGTCCTTTCCGAAATTGGCTCGACGAGTCTCAGGTCCACCCAAACCCGCCCCATTGCCGCCCCATTGCCACCCCTAAATATAAAGTTGTGTTTTCTTGTGAGATAATTTTTTATCTCATATGAGTAGATAAAATTTGTTTATTGTAATATTTCTCATCTAAAAATAGAAAAAAATCTCAAATACACTTCAATACTTTCAAAAAATATACATTACATTTTCTCCTTCACGGTGATTGATAGGGAAATACATTAAATAAGTCTAAAAGGGAGTGACCTTTCAAATTTGAAAAAGTACCAAATCACTCCAGGGTCTGTATGTTTTTGAGTGGATTGGTTCGAGTTCGACCCATTTGACCCAATGACTTGAATTGTTAGTCATTAATTTGTAACTTATCTGCTGAATATAATTTATTGAATACGTGACCAGTACAGTCTCTGACACATAAACCTCTACAAATATATGAAGGGTCCATTTGGTAGGTATGTATGTGTTGTTATCATATCGCATCTCGATCCCTATAATCTTAAATTCTAAACTGACTTAATTTTTAAAAGTTTTTAATTGAGGATTACCTTGACTAGCCTAACATTTTTGCATGCATATCAACCTTAATTGTCTAGATCGAGATACTCATTTGGTCCCTACTCTAAGTAACTACCAAATTACCACCAGATTGCTGAAGATCTCGACTCGAATCAGAAATAAATTTTACAACCTGATTGTTTAAGTTTATATCTAGTTTTAAAGAAATGTAATTATAATTTTTTTTAATAATGTAAAATTTAGAGCAAAGGCTTCTTTATAAGTATTAGTTATAAAAAAAAAGTAATAAGTAATTACACCAACTCTTAGAAACATAAAATTTTTATGAACTCTAAAATAATTATTACTAGCTCAGAAGCTAATATTAGTAGGATTTGGCGGGCGCCTGACCTCATTGTGGGAATGAGTCATGTTGGGTCATGACCAAGTCAGGAGACATGCGTATGTAGGTGCGGAGGGGCGTGATGTTGGGGAATATGGAGTCCGCCGTGGGGAAGAGAACACAGTAGAGAGGCAGTGGGAACATAGGAACGAGAAATCCGGCAAGTAATTAGAGTGCAGAGCATGAGGAATCTGAAGCCAAGCGAAAGAAAACGACGGGTCCCGGGGAGGAGGGAAGCAATCCAATAATTGCTCGCCCACGCTACTCCGACAATCATGATACTGTCTGTCCTGATTCAATCACCTTACCATCAGTCAATCTTTTTCCTGTTCTTACACGGTCACAGTGTGGGCGTGTCTTCTGTTTCTTCTGCCCTTCCCGCCTCTGTCCCTTTGATTTTCGTCTTGCCCCTTTGTCCCCATCTGTTCTAGTTTGATTCAATCTTCACTTGATTTTCAACAAAATAACTCAAACAAAAGAGTTATTATTCAATTAACTGGAAAATATACTAATTTAAAATCCCAACACAATTTTTGAGTTTTCTAACACTACAACGATCTTGTTATGGATAATATTGATTTAATTTTCAATATGTTTCAACTCAACATACGCAGAAAATATATAAACATGTAAGGATTCAGATCACATCAAATCTGACCATTTTTTTCATAATTCGAATTAAAAATCACAAATAATAAGACATGTTGTAATGAATATAAAGGCCACTGCATGTTCGTATAATAACAACATAAGAAAACTGCTTTGTATTAGACTTATATACACAAAAGAAGAGAAAATCGAACTAACTTGCCACCTCACCTGCTCTAAGCAAAAACATGTGTAAAAACTATCCTTACTAATAGAAACATAATAGGAGAAACACAACTATGCACTAAGAACTCAAAGCGCGCATCTTTATTGAATTATCATACTAGACCATCTCAATTTTATTACCCACTTTAAATATTATAATATTGATGTAGAACCCAAACTCTATGTTTTATGGTTATTGTGCTGGTAAGTCACAACTTGACAAGAAATTTGGTGACTCACCCGACTAAATATGATTGGATAAGTTATGTTATTGATAAAATTCAAGACTATTTCACACAACAAAAACAAACTTGATTTAGGTGATTACTAAATTAGTGCAATCCTAATCCTAAAGGGACAAAAATGACATAAAAGTCCAAACCAAATCCCACTATGCCTAGATAAGTATGACTAAGAATATTAAATGTTGACTGAGACAATATAATATGTCTAGTATCACCATCACAATCCCCATATCTCTACATGCAGAATCACACTTGCACTTAGTGATGAAGCTGCAACATGCCCACTACAGCTTAGTGTCATAATTGGGCATGATGACCTCTCTCATTACCACACATGGACCCCCCCCCTCTTCCATTCTCATGTTCAAAATTAATGATGTTTGAGTTCTTTATAATAATCCATGTATTTTGGGATATTCCTTGTTTGGCTCTCAAAAATATAATTTTCTTGAGAAACTAAAAGTAAATGATAAACAGCCAAATAATTTCTCTAGACAACACTACAGAAGGCGCAGTTATTCATCTATTTGGGAGCCGACCCAAACAAAGCCTGTTTCCAGCCGACTGAATATATGTATTCCTCTTAACAAATACCTCTGAAAAAGCTGTTCATAACTCAGACACACCAATCCTAATTTCTCTCTCTAACCCTTTATAATAAAACCCCCGTAAGTCGCAAGCCCCAAAACTCAAACCACATTCTCATTTGCACACACTTTTTCTCTTTGCGTGTTTTCTCTCTGAACGGATATATACTGGAAGCTAGAAACAAAGAAAAGAGCAAAGATGGCGACGGACCCGAGTGAAAGGAAGAGTACGAGGCCCGGCCAAGTGGGGGCGCCGCCTTCGGAGCCGGAGCACCTTCCCTGCCCGCGCTGCGACTCCACCAACACCAAATTCTGCTACTACAACAACTACAACTTCTCCCAGCCTCGCCACTTCTGCAAATCATGCCGCCGCTACTGGACTCACAGCGGCACACTCCGCGACGTCCCTGTCGGCGGTGGCAGCCGCAAGAATGCCAAACGGTCCCGCACTACTATTGCTACCACCACCAACACCCCCGGGGCGAGCACCGTTCTTTCTTCGTCTCATCATGACTTCCGCAGCTTTTCCGCGGCGGCTCCGCAGCTTCTGGTCCCTTTCGCAGCCGATCATGGCGGTGCCGTGCCGTTCGTGGGTGATGCGAAGGTGTGTGGGAGTTTTACTTCGTTGTTGAGCACTCAGGGAACTGGACTTCTGGCTTTGAGTGGGTTTGGGCTTGGAATTGGGTCTGGGCTTGACGACGTGGGCTTTGGGCTTGGAAGAGCTGTCTGGCCATTTCAGGGGGTTGTTGAAAATGGCCCAATGAGCGTGAACGCCGGGGGTTCAACCATGGCGGGTCACACGTGGCAGCTGGAGAACGAGAATGGCGGGTTTGTTGGTGGTGGGGACTGTTTCGCTTTGCCAGATCTTGCTATTTCCACACCAGGAAGCTTTATGAAATGAAATCGTGGAATGTTTGGGCTTTATTTTCGTCCGATCTTGAGACTAAAGTCGCCTTACCTCTTGGATAGTATAATTGAAGTTTTTACGGCTTAGATTTTCGTGTTTGGCATTTTGCGCTTCTCCATGCCCACTATTAGTACAAGTGTGCAAATGCCCCCAACCTTGTGGTAATACATTTTACCTTTCTTTGTTAATTTCTAGCCATACATTTCTTCAGTAGAATTGCGACAATCAAGCCTTTATATAAGAGCCAACGACAGTGTCGTCTCTTTAGCGGGTTCCAGCCCCATAACAGACCCGCAGAACCAGCTTTAATCTTTGTTTCCAATATGAATTAAATCACATATTATGCATCAATTAACTCTTCGAAATATATCAAATAATAATAACAACCATAAGGGTGGAGAGCCATTTTCTTTGACAAAAGAGCCCCTACAACGGTAAGTGATTTGGTCAATAAAGGTTAAAAAGTGCATTTTGTCCCCAGGGAGCAAATTGCCATTTTTTTCTTTTTTGGATGCAAAGTGCCTATCAACCCTATTTTCAGGGTGCAAAGTGCAAATTACCCTTTTTATTTGGTTTAAAATGTGCTAAACTTCATTTTCCCCATATATTTTTGCAAAATAGCTAAAACATCTCGTAATTTAAAAATAAGCTAAAAAATTTCCCCTTTTTTAATAAACTCGGAGCAAAACCATCATTCCGTTTATAAAATAACATAAGGTATATCCGCTTGGGTGTACTTTTTTTGCGTCTTTGGACTTTTTTTACTATTTTGACAAAAATGCCCTTTATTCTCAATACAATTATAGATAAAATAGGTGTTATACACACAAAATAACGGTTTTGACACTATTGCACTAATTTTTTATATGGCCAAAAATACCATTCAATTGATAACATAACCAACTTATCCAAATTTCTAAGTTATACATTAATTTAATTGTCCAATTAATATATTTTATTCTTATTTATAATATATTTTAAAACGTAAAATATTATTCGTTATATATACGCAGAAATAACGTGTCACAACGACTAGATATAAGTACAAAGTGCAAATTACCCATTTTCTTTGGTTTAAATTGCTAAATTTCATTTTATCCCTTATATTTTCGCGAAATAGTTAAAAAATCTGTTGTATTTTAAAAATAGACTAAAAGCATTTCATATTTTAATAAACTCAGCACAAATTCCCATTCCGTTATGAACTAACAAAATGTGAAGTGCACGGGCCAAATGTGTACTTGAGCGTGTCTTTTTTAATCTTTGGACTTTTTTCTTTAGCATTTTCACAAAAATGCCTCTTGTTATCTAGATAATTATAAAGATAGGTGTTATAGGCACAAAGTGGCGATTTTGACAAAACTGCATTATTTCTTTCTAATGCCAAAAATATCTTTTAATTGATAGAATAACTAATTTATTCAACTTCATAAGTTTTACATTAATTTAACTACCCAAATAATATATTTGATGTTTTTTTTATCTATAATATATTTTAAATATAAAAAAAAATATTACATACATGCAGAAGGCGCATGCCACAACGGCTAGTTTATATAACAGACTTGGTCAAATTGACTTATATTTAAGCTTCTCTTGAGTTTTTTTTTTCTTTTGCATTTTCATATCTCCTTACCAAAAAAATAATTTTGTTCTTAAATATATTTATCTAAAATTACCAAAAAAGTATATATATATCTTTTTAAATTTTATAACTTAAGTTAACAAATTAAATTAAATAATAGTACATAAATTAATATACTAAATTCATTTATTAAATTTAAATATATGTACAAATACAAATGTCAATTAATTATAAAAATTAGGATAAATTATATTTTGACATCCGAATTATAACCGTTTTTATATTTTGACATTTAAACTTTTTTTTCTTTGTGTCAATCTACCATCTCAACTTTACGAAATTTTCACTTTGCCATTTATAATATTTTTTTATCAAGTTTTTGTCTAAAAAATCACATGTAATGCACATGTGATATTTAAGAATTATGTGATGTGATATTTTTCACATATACACAGCATGTGATGTTTTTCAATTAAAAAAATTAGCAACAAAATAATCATATATGGTAAAGTGAAAATTTCACAAAGTTGAGATGATAAGTTGACATAAAGAAAAAGTTTAGATACCAAACTGTAAACGACATAATTCAGATGGCAAAATTTTAATTTATCCTAAAAATTATGCATTATTAACCAATTTAAATAATTATTTAATTTAAAATATTTAAGTAAACGATATTTACTTACTATTAATAATATTTAAACTTAAAATTTTAATTATTTTTAAATTTAAAAATTAAAAAGATAAAAAATTATAGGCGACGGCACACCCAAATTGAGGGCAATCGCCCACATAGATTGGGGGTGAGATCACATGTCAACTCCTTTAGGTCGTGTTTACCAGATGGGAATATGCAGTACATTCGGGCTAATTAGGGTCATTAGTCTCTTTACTTGCAAAATGTGCGACCTGGTACTTTTACCAGGGCCCAACACTATGCTGTAATATTTGCTGGATTAAAATCTGGCCTCCAAGGGTGGATTTAATTATCCCGTTCAGTTTGAAAGATTCTTTCATTTTTCTTTGCCTAATTTACCTCTAATTTGGTTGCAAAGAACCTCTTCCTCCTAGAGATAATCATCTTCACTTGGGTACAGGTCTTACGAATGAAACAGAGGAAGACTTGTTACAGAAAAAGGAAAAATCAATGAAGACTCATGCAGAAACCCCAATTGGTTTGAACAAAAGGATTTGAACACTGGTGGTTTAAGATTGTGATTCGTTCGAACGGTGGCGCAGTGGTGGCACGAAAGTTTCAGCTTCGGCGCGAGAAGGAAATTGTTCGAATCTAAGCCAATCCTTGATGAAAATGGGCGAGGGTGGTCGCGTTAGAACCGCCACGACGAGGCGAATCTAATGACGGTAATTCGTCTGAACACGCGATGAATCAAGGCAAAAACCGTTCAGATTTCGTGGTCAGAGCCCACTCTTTTCGATCAATAAAAATCCAAATTGATGGTATGAAAATATTCGTCTTGGTGAGAGGGTTCCAATGATATGCCCAGAAATTCGTTGGGACGATGACGAAATCTTAAAGAAAAGATTCCGACAAAAAAGGGGGCGATTTCGTCGACTTTGGGTGGCACGTGAGGGCGCTTCCGGCATCGGTTCATGGTACTTATGACATGGTTGTGACGGTCTTTCCGAGACGCAATTGATGGTGGTGCACGTGTTGAGGCACGCGCCAGTCAGAATTTACGGCGACCGACCGGCGGCGCCGCAATGGAGGTGATGGTGGGCTGTCAAAATCCGGTGATGGTGAGGCAAAACAAATGGTAGTTTGGTGGTGGTTGGTGGTAGTTGAGTTAGTGTGGGTAAATTTCATACAATACTAGTGAGAAGGGAGAGAATTTCACAAGGTTGACCAAGGGTGAAATTTCAAATTCAAGGGTACAAGAAAGTAATTTCACAGTTAAATAATCCCACTTAATCCAGATTGTGTATGCCCTAGTAAACGTATGTGTAGTCTGTACCATTCGGGACAATCTGCTTTGTTGTTCCAAATCAATCCCAGGTAAGTATATCTTGTCCCATCAAGTAAACACGGTCTTAATGTTCTTCTAGGCGATCATTGTCGCCCAAACTGAGAGCGATCGCTCACGTAGATTGAGGGTGATATTACATGTCAACTCCTTTAGTGTTCTTCTAGACGATCATTGTCGCCCAAATTAAGGGGCGATGGCAACCCTTCTTTGTGGGGCATCGGGTGGGTGGACGAGGGTCCAATGGCTAGAGGTAGGAACATCAACGAGGGAGAGGATTAATTTTATTCAATTTATTTTTTTATAATATATATTTAAATTAATTTAATTTAACTCTTTTGTTTTTCTAGAAATTTAAAATTTAATATTTGAGATTAATTTATAAGATCTCGTGACTCTTATATAATCCAAAAAATATCTAATAATCATTAGAATAAGTAATAATATATAATTGATAAGGGTGTAACAATTATTTGATAAAAAGATCAACTCAGTTAGGTCAATTTAATGACGAAGGACAAGTAAGTCACGCTTAAAAATATAAAAAATTTTTTTAATTTATTTTTAAAATATAGTGCAAATTTTATCTGAGTTTTTAAATAAAAGGGGATTTCATGCGTTTTGACCTTCTAAATTGAGAAGTTATTTTCAGAGCATTTTCAATTAAGTTCCTAAATTTTAACTTTTTTACTTCTAATTCCCCCATACGATAGATGGCGCCTTTTTCTCTTCTCTCTCTCATTTTAGGGTTTTGAACTTTGAAGTTGGAAAGAAAGGGTTTTTCTTTTTCCAAACCTGAATTCTGCATCCTGAATTTCGTCCCAGCACTCTTTATTTGATGAAAATCTTAGGAAAAGCTTCAACATTCAGATTTCGAGCTTAGAAATCGTGAATAATCTCCGACAATGTCATTCTCGTTCACTCCACAGCAGCAGCCACAGCAATCCCTATTTCAGTCTCCGTTCCAACAGTCCACTGGATTCCAACCCCAACAGCAGCAGCAGCAGCAACAACAACAACAACAGCAACAGCAATCACCTTTCCAGTTGCAACTCCAGCAGCCGCAGCCGCAGCCGCAGCAACCGCAGCCTCAGCCGCAGCCGCAGCCGCAGCTTTATCTTTTTACAAACGATAAGACTCCCGCTACTTATAGTACCAAATGGGCTGACCTCCATCCTGATTCGCAAAAAGTCCTACTTCAAATTGAGTAAATTTCTTCTTTTTCTTGATTTTGGTGGGTTTTCTTTTGAATTTGTTTTTCGTTTTGTTGACTAGGAATTGAGTTTCTCTGTCGATGTAGGGAGAGAATATTGGAGTATAGAGACGAGAGCCAGCGATTGGATCAATGCAGCAGGCTTTATGACTCGTCAGTTTCTAGTAATGGATTCGAGCTTGATGCCAGCTATATTGTTCAGGTTCGTAGTATGCTTTCACCTTTTTAGCAAACTTACATTAAGAATTAACTAAAAGGCTTTCTGCGTTTCTGTTGATCTATTGCGTTATGCGTACAATGGCAGTTTAACTGGAATTCTGTCGGTAATTGGTCTGTGAAGATTATCAAGGAGTCATGATATTTGTTAAAGAAATCAACTTCGGTACTTGTTCAAAGTTTCCTCGCCATTTATCTTTGTTATGTTTGTGCTGGGAATTTTATAGCTCGATAAACTATGTTGGAATATTTTTCTTGCATGTTTGGTTGGTTTTCTGTTAAAATTTTTTAAGTTTCTTCTCTTATCAGTTCTCTGGAATTCATCCTGAGGTTTTATAGCTTGATAAACTGTTTATCAAAGATTTTTCTTGCATAGCCAGTTAGGTTTTCAGGTAACACTTATATAGTTTCTTTTGCAATTGATGGGTGATGACCCTTTGATGTGCTACCCTGTATAATGCGTAAATTTAAACTTGTCCGACTATGTTTGTCACTTTAACTGATATGTTATTTACGTGCTGAAATAATTGGTGTACTTTCTAGGAACTGGGTGGAATTAGTATAGCTATGGAAAGACAGAAGGCAACTTTACAAGAGCTAATGACTGTTGTGAAAGATATGCTGCGAAATACAGAAGTCGCTGTCCGGTCTTTTATGATATTACGACCCAGGTTTCTGCACCAAAATAAAACTGGTGCAGCAAGCACCACTGCACCTTCCCAGCCTTCAGGAGCAACTACTACTCAAACATCCGGTAGTCAACCTGATGCAAACTCTATGGTGCCAATAATTGATTTCTACAGCGGACTACCGAAGAAGCCATCTCCCTTTCTGCACCAAACTGTTGCTAGATTTGAGAAGTATCTCTCTGAGTGTCGTCAGTGGATTGAAGAGTTGGAGCAGTTGCTGCTTTTAGACTCTGAAAGGAACTCTTCCAATCCAAGTTCTTCTCTGTTGCAATCTCTGCCTAAGGTCATGGCAAATGTACATGACTTTTTTGTGCATGTTGCAGCAAAGGTAATTGAGGAGGTTAACTTTTTGTGTAGTTTGCAGCTTTCGCGTATCATGTCATAATTCCTATCAGTCTGGCCTTTGGGTTCCTTGGTCATGGCTGTTAAGAGGATGTATATAGCTGTTACAACTTTTCTGTCATTTTCTGGTATGACTTTGAGACGTACTCTGACTAATAGATACTATCCCTGTAAGGTGCTGAGTCTTATTTGCTTGAATTTTTTCCATTGATTGCATCTTTCATTTTGAAACTGGGGCCATATCTACATCATAGCTACACTTGGACCACACTAGATGAATTCACACACTCATTTTTTGGAAGAATAAATCTGAACATAATAGTTGTTGACAAGTTTGATGTGTTGAGAGGCGTGGGGAGTTCGGAATTCTTGTTCACTCTGCCAAAGTGGAATGGACACACACACACCTTTTGCATTTCAGACCACCTTTCCTTTTCGCTTGAACTTTTTACCTGATTTGTTAGCAATCTGTGCTTGTCAAGTTTACATGTTAGTTTCTCCTAGTCAACAAATTTGAAGGCTGGTTGGACCCTATTCTCCATCATGTAATCTGTTTTCTGGATTTCTCAAATAATAATGATCTGTTATACTTAGAAACACTATTTGAATTATCATTTTTTTTTTGGCTATTTTGAAGTTTTGGTTTGTTATGTTGTGTCACTTTTGTTTCACCCTTATTTTTTGATTACGGACTTGTTTTGGTTGCATGCCTGATGCACGGCCAAATGTTTGCGCTTGCTTCCTTATGTTGCTAATGGTTTGCTATCACTAATGATTGTGTAGGTGGAAAGCATTCATCAGTACCTTGAATCCATGAAGACAGCATATCTTGCTGATCAACGCCATCGAGGGGATGGAAATGATCCGTTTCTTGAGGCTGATCGGCGGGAAACAGCTAAACAGGAGGCTGCGGCTCGACGGGTTCACCCAACTTTACATTTACCTGCAGCTTCGCTGTCAACAGGTCAAGGTACTGGACCCTTTGCCATCTCAGCAGCACCTGGAACATCAACAGCAGCAAGTACACCTGCCATTGTATCAGCCTCAAGTGGAAGTGGATCCTCACTCTTTTCTACTCCTGCTGCTGCCTCATCAACTCCTTCTCTGTTCTCTACGCCCACTGCTGCTGCTCCACTAACATCATTGTTAGGAACTGCTGCTACTCATCAGTCATCACCTTTTAGTTCATTGTCTGCCTCAACATCTGCTTTTGGCATTTCCACTCCCTTGTTTAGTCCAACCCCTGCTTCTGGAGTTTCCACCTTTTCAACACCTTTTGGTACAGGTAGTTAATTTATGATATGAATTTCATGTATTAACTATGCTGTTGAGATTAAACAAAAAAGGATAAAAAAAGAAAACATCAAAAAAGAGAAGGCAAAAAAATAAAAAACAAGAAGAAACTGAGTCCCTTTTGCATTCAGTTGTAATTGCTAGAAACCTGTTTGTTATCCTAGGCCCATGTAGCAACCTTGATATTTGAAATTTTTATGGGATGTTTCCATAGGTAGTCACCAATATCTCTTATTGCATAGACTGGACATCTTTTGTCAGCTAATTCCAAGTCGAGATGCTATAGGTTCATTGCAAATGAACTCACTTTTGCACCGAATATTATTGCCACATGTCATGTTTTTTCTGCATACACATTTTCATTTTACTCTTTATTTTGTGAATAGGAGCTGCAACAGGATCAGGAGCAAGCTTCGGGACTGTCTCAGTGAGTGAACTTGAATTTTTTTCAACAAGCTCCTCTTGTCTTTTCCCTTTTTCCGCAACATGCATAGATTGTTTCCTGAATATCAGAACTGTAGCTGCACAATAATATTTCTTCATGTTAGAGGTGTAAAAGAATTGAGTTGAGTAGTTCAAGTTTGTTTTGATTTTTTATCAAGTACTCCAACTTAGTTTCATGTGAAATTAGTTGAGCTTAAATGACGCTTTAATTGTGCCGAGTAACTGTCGAGCTAGAAGTGAACTTCAGCTTTTACGAAATGAAATTTATTTTAACACACATTATCATCTTCTAATCAAGTTGAGCTTGAAGTGAACTTCAGGTTTTATGAACTGAAAAAAGTTTTCAAGCTTGGTGTACTTTCTTAATTAATTGATCTTAACCACTTTTTAAGGAACGATCTTGCGCTAGTATTATTAACTTGATTCTTTCTTTATCCCCACCCTTGTTCTTTGATTTGTATGCATTGCTTGAGTGATTTTTGAACACTGTTACATCTCCATTTGTCCTGCAGAAGGCAAGGGCAAAAAGTCGCACTGGACGTCGTTAGTCAGTGAAAAAGAATCATTACTTTCACTATCCGGCCTGTCTCTTCGATCCAAATGGAGCATAATTTTATGCATGATTTGCTGAAATGTAAGATGAACTTAAAATCTTGCAATGGCCGCAAGTGATAGCCATTTGGGGACTTCTTGCACCCGTGATTTCTGAATGCTGTTGCTGAAATGTTTCCGCTAGTGCAGATATTCTGACGAAACTACAATTTGCATTTGCTGAACTTCAGCTTTCTGTTTCTTGATTTCTTTTGATTTTCTTTTTACTGCAACAGATGCATCCTGAAAAGGATCTCAGTTTTAGCAGTGTGTAACAACCTCTAGTATTCTCCTAGGTGTAGATCTTGTACTTGTTGATTTACTGAATAATATCTGTATCCAGTTGCTCAAAAGATTCTAATTCGTCAACCCTCGAGCTTTATTCTATTCTAGTTTGGTGCTAACATGCAAGGAACTCTTTGCGCTGTAATTGTTGTCTCTCCACTAAATACATCATTTTATTTTTGTAGCATTTGTTGTTATTACCTTTTTCATGATATTGGGATTTTATGGGGAGATTAAATTTTTGGCCGGCTGACAAGGCCATGCAACTTTTTTACTGTTGTTTTTATCATGACAACATCAGAATCGCTGCAGAAACCTATATTTTGCACCATATTATATGGAAAATGTCAACAACAATTATAAGGTTCAAGTTTTTGTAACATTTAAGGGCAGTAATCTTGCAGAGACCCCAAATCCTAAAGCCACTCCGAATCTTGACCAGTATTATGTTTTCCTTGACAAGACAATGGTCGAAACTTGTCCAGAAATGTCCTAATTCCTTTAGCATGAATCTTCGTTTCAAAACATGTTAACTTATCTTTGAAGGGGCAATGCAACCAAAGAATCTCTGAATTTTTTAGTATGCCAGTGAAATAGTTGGCACAGTGTTTCGAACATGAGAGGTGATTTCTACTCGCCTAAAGGTGGAGCTGTTATTTCTGAACTCGGAGGTGCTTTCTCAACCAACATCCTTATTCCCTTCATCAGTGTCTCGTCTTTGCTAACTGGAGCTCCATGATGTAATGTTCTCTACTGCTTCTGGAACTAAGTTCCCCAACAGCTTTCTCAACTCATCCTGCATTTCAGCATTTTGCAGGTGCGATGGATCTCCTGAAGAGAACACATGGACACTATTTCTGACCTCAATCCAGCTTAGACCAGGGTCTTTTTCCAACATTAATTTTCTTATCCTTCTCCGCACCTCTGAAACATCATTCCACCTCCCGGCTACAGCATATAGTTTTGTTAGCAGTATACTTGAAGCACAGTCTTCTGCATTAATGTTTAAAATCTGTTCAGCAGCATGGATCCCTACTTCCAAATTGCCACTCTTAAGACAGGAGCTCAATACAGTTCTCCATAGTTCCAGATAGCCATCTACAAAAGGTGATTCAATAATAATTTCCTCAGCTTCCTCCCATAATCCAGCTCGACTCAACAAACTTATCATGCAAGAATAATGCTTCGGTCCTGGTTTCAAACCATATTCCTTCATATAATTCCAAAAAAGCCTACATTTCTCCACCAGGCCACAATGGCTACAGGCAGCTAGAAGAGAGAGAAATGTAACTTGATCTGGTCTCAGGCCATGCTTTAGCATCTTAAAGAAAATTTGAAAAGCTTCCTCAGGCTTTCCATGGTTACCATATCCTGTAAGCATTGAGTTCCAGCACATTAAATCACACTTAGGCAGGCAAGAAAAAGTATCCATTGCAGCTTCGAGTTCCCCATTTTTGGCATACATATCAACCAGACTGCTGCACACGCAAACTTCAGCAACATTTCCCGTCTTCACAGCCAGACAATGAATCATCTCCCCTTGTCTTAGAGTCACAAGGTCAGCGCATGCACTTAAGGCACTACTAAGGGTGAAGTTATCTAGATCCCAACCTTCCTTGGACATTTCATGGAAGAATCTCAATGCGCCCTCGCCGTCACCTATTCTGACATGCCCAGCAATTATGTCTGTCCAAAGAACAGCATCTTTATGCAGAAAAGAATCGAAAATCTTTTGAGATGACACAGAGTCATCATTGCCAAAGTACATAGAAATGAGTGTGCTCCCAACATACACACTCCTAGCAAGTCCTGTTCTCTCAGTTTGAGCATGGAGCGGCTTTCCATAATCACAAGCTGGAAATCCACTTGTACCAGAAATAACAGCTGCCAACGTATACTCGTCGGGTTTCAAAGAAGATACTCGCCTCAGTTGTACAAACATATCCATTGCCTTGTCTCCATCTCCGTTCTCTGAATACCCACCTATCATTGAGTTCCAGGAAACCAAATCAGGATTCTCAATTCTCAAAAAGACATTAAATGCTGTGTGGGTGTCACCGCAGCTACAATACATATCAAGCAGTGAGTTCTGCAGAGGCAAATCAATGCATGTACCGGATAAAAGCACTTGGGCATGGACACATTTCCCGCTATCATAATCTTCTGATTTAGCACATGCATTCAACACCAATGAGTACGTAAATTGGGTTGGATTAATCCCATTCCTCAACATATTCTGAAAAAGTTCAGGACTTTCAAATACTTTGCCATTCTTCATACACCCTGAAATAATCGAGTTCCATGCTATGGCATCTTTATCCACCATGTCGGAGAACACTTTCTTAGCACAACCCACATCCCCACAATTCGAATACATCCCAAGTAAAGATGTCTGAACGCGGACATTATCCAAGAATCCGATTTTCACGCACAGGGCATGCAGTGAAGAGCCGACTACCGGATCTTCAAGTCCAGCAGCAGCCTGCAAAAGGCTCGTAATGGTCAACCCATTTGGTGCGAGGCTCTCACTCTCCAAATGATCAAACACCCGAAATGCCACATGGGCATGATGAGGACTACGAGAATAGGCGGATATCAGGGCGTTGTAAGACACAACATTTCTCCGAGGCATTTTGTCGAACAAGAGTTGAGAGTCCACGAAAGACCCGCAACGGGCGTACATTGAGAGGAGGTTGTTGTGTATGAATAACGGAGATTGAGTTGGGGAAAGTTCGGAGGTAAGGAGAACGGCGTGGAGTTGACGTGCTTCCCGGAGGGAGGTTGTGGCGGCGCATTTCTGGATGAGAAGGGTTGCTATGGAAGAAGCTCTTTGCGGTCGTACTGGTGGCATAAAAATTCTTCCGCTTCTCTTTTCAACTATCTGCTTCCCTCCACAGTCGCAAATAAAATCAATAGAGAAGAGTCCTCTCTACTTTCTGCAGTCATTCTGATATTAAATTGTTTTAACCTTTTCTTAAGAATGATAGAACATGTGTTAGAAATTCCAAAAATACTTCAATGAATTTGAAGTTCTCTTTTCTCTCTCTCGATCAAGATAATCTTGCTTATCACTTCAACTTATCCATGTAAATACTCTCTTATCCCAAACTTCAAAATGAATATTTTCGATTGAATTGGGAGCAACTCCACCCCTCTGGATACTTATATTCAGAAATCAGAAATAACCATGATAGGAGTGGTGATGTCGGCTGAGCCCAGAACTGATGTGAGTTCTCATAGAAATAGCAACAGCCAAACCCAATCTTGAACTCCTATTTTCTGATTTTAGATAGGGAAGTTGTTACGTCATAGCTTCGCGAGGGTTATACAATTCTAAACATTCGCAACTCGCCAGGGACCAAAAATCTTTGTCACAAATAATACAAATATAAGATAGAAACCCTTGCTCAGCCATAATTACGAGGGGCAAACGATCGGCGGATAATGAGCCCTCGGCCAGAATACCTACGTCTCTGCCGCTTCCTCGACGAATCCCTCCATCCCTTTTACGTAACCATTTCAACTACCCTTTTCCCCGTTTCTTCTTTGCTATTCACTATTTTAATTCATCTTTTTCCTTTATGTTTCTTCAGTTATTCCGCCTTGTTTTTAACATTTTGCAGAATCTCGCGGCCGATTCTTTAACTGAAGAAACCGAAAGGGACCTTCTAAGCGCTCTATCGCAGGTTTTGCTACTAATTCTTGCGAAATCATCATTGAACTATATTTTTCTCTTTGTTTCGCTTTTCGTTCTTCTGAAATATTGAAGCTTTATTCTCTTTTTCCAACTTTAGGTTTTTAGCCAAGTTAAGCAGTGGACGAATGAATTTGATTCTGATGAGGTTCGTACTTTCTGTCTATCAACTACTCCACACACTCTAAAGGAAGTTCTTTTCTTCTTTAAGAAATTTCTAATTTCCCTAATGTGAGAAGAAAGAGTTTGTTAGCAGGAGCTATCGGCAGAATCTGTTGATGACAGGGCATGTTCGGTTTCAGCAACCTCGTATTTGGACAATCGGCATTGTTTGGCCAAGATCATTGGTGACTTGGTAAAACTTTCTTGTCCTGCTTAAACCATGATTTGCTGCCTCACAGATAATTTGCACTGTTGTCGAACTTTTACCATCTGTATGTACCATATGGTGTTTAATTTGCCAAGAGATCGCCCTTTTGCATTAACCTATAATTCGCTGATTGCAAACTCCCAATCAGTTTATCCACTCATCTGGGGGAATCACGTATGAAATAAGTCTGCTCATTTTGAAGTAGATATATAAAGGGTTATTCACCTGAATTTGGGTTTATATGCTTTCATTTAGATCTAAGCTTGGATTCATTTCTCAGACATTAGCATTTGCCCATTTTTTTTGCAGATGCTTTTGCTTGCTATCAACATTCAATATGCTCAGCACTTGGTTGGGAACACTCTTGTTGCCATCTCCAAGTTTGTCCTTGCATCAGTATGTTCCTGTAGGCACCATACTATCCCCACAGTTTCTCATCTCTTGTATGTTCTGATTCAAAGAATAATGTTTTCTTGCAGGATAGGAGTTGGGATGATTTCATGCATTTGTTGTGTCTTTGCTTGGAATTGGCAATTTGTAACAGTCTTACATCTTCAGAATCTGATGCATTGGGAACCAGATATTTAGATTGTGATCTGTCCACTAGATCTTTCTTGAAGCTGAAACTGAAAAGTGCAAATTGGTTTGTGGTGGCTGCTATTTTTCAAGTTTTACATAACATACTGAAATATCTAAAGCAAGATTTTGATGACAAAGTCATGAAAACTTACCTAGATTCTATCAGCTCTTCTATGTTAAATTTACCCTGGGATGTATTGAACGAGATCTATCTTAGTCATAATATTGAAGCTCCGAAAGGCTCTCCCAAAGATGTTTTACTACAAAGAAAGGATATCCAACCGAGAGAAGCAACAATGTTCTTTGGAAATCTCATTCAGTTTCTCTGTTCTTTGGTCGGGCAATGTAGTTTTCTAGAAGATGGAGATGGTTTTTCACCAGTTATTTGCAAAATCATCAACCTTGTTCCCAAGCTCACAGCCTGGTGCCACTCTGAGCTTCAAACTACTCATCATGATCGTATCTCTCATTATTTGAGACATAAAACACTGGTAAATAACTCTCCTAGCTAATGTATAGAAACTATAGCTGAATGTCGTTTATCACAAATGAATCATACTTATATAGTTTGACTGATGGTTATGTGTGTGAATGAGCTTCTGAATTGCACGCTAGGCCAGATATCAGTTGAAAATTCGCTTTGTTTTTTGTTAGCAGCCTTAGCAGTCTATTCATTGTTTCACTTCCCTAGCCAAATATGTCTGAACCTAGATGAAAATGGATCTAATGAGCCTTGCGTAATTTCTAAGGTTAATACTTTAATCCGCTCACGCTTATAGCTTCTCTAATATTAATTGCTGCTATCATGAGTGCTTGGTTCGGATTGGCTCTCGTCTTTGTTGGCTTAATTGAACATTGTTAAGTTGACAAAATATTGAAGTATATGATGTTCTTCCTCTGTGCTAGTTAAATGAAAAGATATCTTGATATATATCAGGCAAAATACCTCTTGTTGCTTTTAGTATTTTCTTTAAACTATTGGTGCATGAAAGAGTCACAAGTAAACGGTCGTTTGTTAATGTAAAAGCTTTAATTTCATTGCTAGTCATTGTGATGGTATCTTCTGGGACCTGCTTTATGTTCGCTGCTATATTTCTGTTAATCAAAGATCTATTACTTTGACTAATCTGATAGATATGGAATAAACAGATGCTAATGGTCAAGCTTAGTTCTAGCATCCACATTGAGCAAACTGTACTCATGACATGGATGCATCTAGTCCACATGTACTTTGAAGATGTACTAATGCAACCTATATCTGGAGTTAAGCTTGATCAAGATGGCCTTTTGGACGGGTCACCATTCTGCACAAGCATCTCTGATCCAGGAAAACAAAGTATGTTATCTCGTCATTTGCAAAGGCTGACTGTATTTCTTTTCTTGAAGTGTTCCCTAAATTTGGCTAGTTGTAAAAGAAGTCCTGGTGAACCGCAATGTCTATGTGAAAATCTGAAGCATTATTGGACTGGGGAGCTGAACTGGGATCCGCAATGTTGCACTAAAAGTAAAGGTTTAATAGAGCTCGATAAGTGGCTTCAAGCTCACATTCCTGTTGATATTAGTGCTAATGATGAATTCTATTTTGAACGATGTGTGAGATTTACATTATCCTTCCTTCGGCTATTTATGCATGAGGTTTGTTCTCATTCTCTTATGTTCTCATGGGAGTCATTCTTGAATTTCTTCTGTTTATCAGCTAACCTTTCTTGGGCCTTTGTTGAATATTTTCCTGGTTACTCTTAATTGCTTCTGCTGATGGATTGTGGTGATTTAAAGGCACTATTCTTGCATTTAGGAGCGTTTCTTTGTGTTTCCAGAAAAGCAAAAAAATAGCAATCTATAACTTAAATGTTAAATTACTTTTCAAAATTTGCTTGAATAGTTAATGAAATTTCATGGCCAGCTGGAAAGAGAGAAGGTAAGCTTTCCTCCTAAGTCCTAATGGACATGTTGGTGTGTAGTGTAACAGTGGCAGGATCAGACATCATTATTCCGATATCTCTCTGCATGTTTGAACAGCCCTTGTTGTTAGTCCTGGGAAGTGAGGACGAGGATGCTCTCATGCGTTCACAGTGAAAGTTGAATTAAGTGTAGTTCCCATTTGCCCTTAATGAAGCATCAATTAGAGTTCTTAAATATTTTACTGGACCGAAGTAATGTGGGTTTTGTCTTACACTTGATCCATGGTTTTAATGTGTTTCCTTTTTGTTTGTTGCTTTCTTATGAGTACTTATGCATTTAATTCTTTCTCACTCATTACACATTTTGAGTTGTAGGATGATATCTTATTTGAAATGCTCTTGCAACTGTTCCGTCTACCATTTTATTTGGAGCATCAGTAAGTAATGCTAAACTTTGTTACATGGCCTTTAAAGTGTTTATTGAGGCGTTTCTCATGGACATTTTTTACTTTCTGCAGGACTATTAAAAACGAGCCTCTTGCTGAAGCAAAGGATCGGCCCCTCTTTATTGCTTCTGACTTGTTTAATCCTATAAATCTGTTCCATCTATTTCTGGCTGAGGTAATACCTTTGCAGAAAGGGAATCTAGCCACCACTTTTCTTGCTGTGCTCTAGTGAGTTCCTTGTTTCATTAGCATATTTGGTTGCAGACACAGTAAAAGGTTTCTGCATTGTACTTTCCTACAGATACACTATGATCATCAAGTTCTTCTTGACTATCTCATCTCAAAAGATACAGGATCCAGCTGCGCTGAATACCTCTTGAGGTTTATATTTGGAATTTCCTTTATCTTGCATATCTTCCCTTCTACTCTGTGAGGACCTCCAGTGTAGCCAAAGCATCAAGTTATAGATGTCATGGATCTTTCTTTAGTGAAGCTTCGTGCTGATTTAACTTCTCATTTTTCACTCTTGCTGTTTTGACTTCGCATTATTGCTGCCAGGTCACTACGGATTGTTTGCAATTCATGGAGCTTATTTATCAAATTTCCGGGAGTTGAAGAAGGTTTAAATCAATTATGTCCAAAGAGGCAACGAGTTTTAATAGACTCTACAGATTTGAAGGATGGCAGAATATCATCACTTGAGCAGTGTAATGAAGGTCATGCACATGGCAGAAAGGGCTACAAAAATTATAGACTGTCATTTGTAGCTGCTAGGGATTGTTTGGTTTCGTTGAGAACATCCATCAACAGACTTAACCAAAAGAATTTATTTCCCTACAACCCACAAGTGCTTCTGCGGCGGTGAGCCATTGTCTGTTAGTATTTGTCTTTTGCAAATGCTCGTCTCAGTTTGTGCAGTTCAATGCTCTCATTTTCACAATACTGTCAAACTTCTTACCTATTGTAGATTGAAAATGTATCTTATTGGCTGACCGCTCTCATGAGTTTGCTACTGATTAGAGTCACCTGCAATTCCTATTGCTAAAATGTTTGGCCTCTTATTGCAGTTTGACGAGTTTCGAGGAGCTCTGCTTTAAGCAATGAACTTTGGAAAGCTCATTCAATCCATGGTCTTCAAGGTGCTTACATTACCGTTTCCTTTATGACGCATCTATAATCAAAACGACAGTTGATGGAGCACAAAGTAAATGAGGTAAAGTCTGGACTTCTTGACTCACTGAACAACCTTGCTTCATGATTCTTGTCGTGCTCATTACCTGCTCTATTAACAAAATTAAGAGAGTGCCTTGAAAAATTTTGCTTTGGAAAAATGATTTTTATAGAAAGAATTGAAAGTTGTAGCAAAACCAAAAATAGCTGTTGTTTGTAAAAACAGTGAAAACAGCTATAATCTAAATTCAGTAGTATTTGGGAAAAATTTCTTTTAAAACAAGCCTAATTTATTAAAGATCATTTTGCCCTCATAATTACAGAGATACTATTTTTTTTGCTTAATATTACACTTGTCATTTAATAATAATAATAATAATAATTTAATTTTTTGTCGAAAGATAATAAATTTTATTTCAATTAGCATATCTCGTATATTTAACTTTTTTACAAATATCTGTCATTTATATTATTAAAATACAGAACACTGTTAAAAAAAAATTGAATGTGTAATTGTTAATTCATATATAATAAATAAAGTTGGCATGATTGTAAAAATAATCCGAATGATGAAGAGAAGCTGGAGCAGATCAAATGGTTATGCACTTTCTCCAGATAAACACCAAGAATAATTAATTAGGGTTTGTTTACGAGAAATAGCTGTGAAACATTTCTGATTTGAACCCATTGATTCATTATGATTAGATTGCACGTGAACTCCATTTTGACAACATAATTCCTAGAAAAAAGAGAAAGCTTATTTTATTCCCATAAACAGACAGTAGGACATGAGTTGCACGAAAACGAAGCATTAATAGCCATAGACATCCGTAGTAAATTCTGGGAAAGCAGATTTAGTAGGAAGGAGTTAATTAAGCATAATAATCTGCAATAATCTCAAGCAGACACTGGCAGAGCTCTCTTGGCTTCGAGAGCATAGGCATGTGATCCGAATTCTCTATTTCTTTAACTTGGTCCACCCCACAGGTCTCGATCTGCCAGCGCTGGAACTTTAGGGGAATGGCCTGATCCTCTGGGCACACTATGAAAACCCTCTTCACTGACCCGTACCTTTCTTCTGAGAATGGACTCTTCTTCGCCAAATCATTAATAAACATACAGCATGGCCTTGCCAACATAATTCCTAATGCAACATCCTGCCACACACACACACCATCAGTATTCTATGTAATAATTAATATATGCTGTTTAGTAGAACAAAATATTAGGATTAAGGAAATTAAAGAGATTAATGTACCTCGGGAGAACAATTGTTGTAAAGTTTGGAGGCGGTGTACTTGGGGCCAAAGAACGCTGAAGTTAGATTCTCCTCCGGAGGACCGAAGGGTTTGAATTCAGCATCTAACCATTCATCTGCCGGCTTTGTCTCCACGGACTTCCAGTTAAAAAGAAAGATTAATTGATATGGAATTTTATCAAAGTAAGAGAATAAAATCATTTCGTACCTCATTTTCCTGCTCATCGTATTTAAACATGTCTTGATTCAATTAATTAATCAAATAAAGAAACAATTTCATACTTCATTTGGAATTCATGTATTCAATTTCCCGCTAATAACAACTACAAACTTGTTTTTGGGAAACAGAAAAAAAAAAGATGAAATGCATTTTCTTGCCAGAGTTTATCTCTACTTGCAAGAAAGGTGAGTTATGGCAAAAAATAAATAAATTGAAATCTCAAAAATTTAAAATGATACATGACCAAAACGTTAATCTATAAATTTAAAGGACAAAAATGAGTCAATAAGAACAGTAACTCAAATTTTAAAAGGTCATATGAGATGCATATGCATTTTTCCAGCAAGAAGCGTAAACTTCGGTGAAAGAAAAAGACCGAAATCGCGAAATATAAAAATATATATAATTAAGACGATATTCTAAAAACTTAAAGAACTAAAATATCGAGTAACTTAAAATTACGGAACTAAAAGAAGTATTTAAGTGGAAAAACAGAAAATCGAACAGCCACCAACCAAAGGCAGAAAAGTCAATACGTAGATACTTCGAAAAGATAAGTTCTGGACGCAAATTAGGTCTGGATTTCAATAATTGGTACACCATTATTGATGCCTTTTTCTTCGGTTTTCTTTCTACCTAAAAATGTTGTCAAATCACTTCAATTGATAGACCTTTCTGGAGTTTTGTGGATGCTTCTTCTTTTTCAAAAGATAATTATTTGCTGTCCAAAAAGAAATTATATTTTATAATTTTAGTTTTAATACTGTTTATTATTATATTAATAAATATAAATTTAAACACTAATTTAGTACATAAATATTTTTAAAATTAACAAATATATTCGAATTAAGCAAACAAACAAACAAAACATACTATTAAAAATAGACTATTTACTCATATTCGCGAAATTCAAACTCAAAATCTTTTGATTGCAATGCTTCATCCTTACTGTTCAGGTCAGGCCAATGTCTTTTTCTATATAGTTAGAATATGTCTCCAAACAATCTGATGTGACCTTTTTAACTCATACTTCTGCTATTAAATCACTGCTACAATAAAATTAAATAAGTTACTCATGGAGAAAATAAATACAAAATTAAGAAACTCAATCAAGAATTTTATATTAATAGTAGAATTAATGTATAATTAAGTGTACATATACTGTGTCTGATACTAAAGGTATACTTAGCTATACTTAGATCAAATATTTTACAAAATTTCCGATTTTATAAGATGCTTTAAAGTTTATAAAATATTAGATATTTTTTCAACAAATAAGTTGTTGAAATATATTGAATAAAATAAAAATAAGTTATAAACATATTACTATACTTAAAAGATACTGTAAACTCTTCATATATTTTAATTTTAAATTTATTTTCAGAAAAGACTTAATAAATATTATATAACATCTTATAAATCTTAAAATATTTTTAGAATGTCTTATCTCTTCCAAACCCATTCTTGGTATTCTTGTGAATTTTTTAAAACAATGTCAGATCCGATTTTCTCTTTTTTATGATGTTCACTAAATAAGATCATAGGAATACTAGGTCATAGGAATTGGGTTAGATTCAACAAAATCTGAAATAAAAAATCAAATACGAAATTGAAATAGCTTCTATAATTAAATACAAAAAAACGAAGTAGCTTGGGAAACAGTACCAGAAATTCAGGATTCACTATGATAAGATGTACCTGGTTCAAAACGTAGGATGGATCATGTTTGCAATCAGGCATCACAGCTGTTAAGAAAACAGCAACCTTAATCTTCTCAGGATACCTCTCCATCGCAAGGGCAATGTTCATTTCACCGAGACTGTGTCCGACCAGAACCACCTTCTCCTCCGGCGGAAGTGAGGCCATAAAATCCAATAGCGGCTGCGAGTAGTCCTCAAATGAGCGGAGCTCCTCCAGCTTCCTCGTGTCAATTCCGGAGGCGGCGAGATCAAAGGCCGTCACGCGGTGGCCGGCCGCCTCTAGCAGCGGCTTCAGCTTGTACCAACACCATGCCCCATGGCAGGCCCCATGTACTAGAACAATATGAACCTGTTTCTTCGCATCCGCCATTAGTAAGAAATTTTTCTGCAACTATAATTTGTGCATGGGACATCTTTACTTGTATGTATTTATAGCGCCAAGAGAAGTGGGAAATCATGATTGTGGTTGCTTCTGGAATCATTTTTCTTTTAAACTTTTATTTGTCGTGTTTGGTAAAAATAAATAGAGAAATTGCAAAATAAGTGGGTGTGTATTGAAAGTTGTACAAAAGTTTGAATTTGTTTTCGAAGACTAACAATGGAGGCACGCGATTCTCGCATACATAATTTTATGAGATACAATGTGAAAATTATTTATATTTTTGTAATTAATCAAAAAATTCAATACATATAAATAATAAAAGACCGTAGAATTCTAAGAAGTATAGTGAAAGTTTTTCCTAAATTAAATTCTTATTTTCACAATCCAATCTGTAGTTGTATTTGTGTCACCACGGATTCACCCTTCACAGCACCAACATGAATAGGGAAAATTAAAAATACATTGTATAATAATAAAAATATTAAGTAATACCTTGAGTTATGAATGAGAAAATATTGTAACTTTATAAAGTTTTTGCAATTTAGTTTTGTAACTTTAAAAATTTGATAATTTTCACCCTTTTCCAGTCAATTTGATTGGTCAACCTCCATATCTAGCAGGGGTCAACCACCACGCCTGCTCCTCTCTATTTTTTGGTCCTTGAGTGTCAGAACTAATTATTCCTCCACATTCCTGCAAAGGGTGAAGTACGACGGCGGAATATTATGGAGAATTAAGGTATTTTTCAAGTTAAGAATAATGGATTGGAGAATTTCATCCATATTTAAGATTAAGAAGTTTGTGTTGCTGAGGGAAGTTCAAGGCAGTCTATTGTCACAGAACTTGGGGGTAGTCGTTGTGCTGATTACTTGGTCTATTATGAGAAAAGCAGGTTTTTCACAAGTGGATGATTGAGGGTCTGATTGAGTTTTGTTCCAAATTTTATTCTACTTTTTATTCCATTTAATAATATATATAAGTTATGTGTGTGAGGATGATATGTCATATATTTATTTATTCTGTAAAAGATTTAATACAGCTAATGTATATCTGTAGAATAGAATAAGAAATGCAATAACTCTTACAACACAAAATCTGATCCGGTCCAGAATCAGCGGAATGATGAAGTGAAGCTGGAGCAGATCACATGGTTCTGTGCTTTTTTTTTTTTCCAGCTAAACTCCAATCATAATTAAGGGTTTGTCTACAAGAATTAGCTGTCAAATATTGCTAATCTTAATTAGACCCACGATTTGAACCGATCGATTCATTATGACTACTAGATTCGCACGTGGCTTCCATTTGACAACAAAATACTTAGTAAAAAAAAGACAAGAGTTTATTTTATTCCCACAAACAAACAGTAGCACATGAATTGCACGAACACGAAGCAGCAAAAGCCATAGACATCCGTAATAAATTCCAGAAAGTAATTAAGTAGAGGAAGGAATGAATTAAGCATAATAATGAGCAATAATCTCAAGTAGGCACTGGGAGAGCTCTTGTGGCTTTGAGAGCATAGGCATGTGATCAGAATTCTCGATTACTTTGACTTGGTCCGCTCCGCAGGTCTCAATTTGCCAGCGCTGGAACTGTAGGGAAATGGCCTGATCCTCCGGGCACACTATGAAAACCCTCTTCACTGACCCATACCTTTCTTCTGTGAATGGACTCTGCTTCGCCCAATCATTGACAAACATACAGCATGGCCTTGCCAACATAATTCCTAGTGCAACATCCTCGGGAGAACAATGGTTGTACAGTTTGTTGGCGGTGAAATTGGGGCCAAAGAATGCTGAAGTTAGATTCTCCTCCGGGGGACCGAAGGGTTTGAATTCTGCGTCTAACCAATCATCATCTCCCTTTACCTCTATGGACTTCCAGTCAAAAACGAAGATGATTAGTTAATATGCACAGAACATGCGATTTTCTTGCAAGATTGGAGGAATTTATCCTCATTTTGGGATTTCAAAAAAATTTATAGGATCAAATTGCAAAAGTAAATTCATATGGACCTAAAATGTCAACCGTGTACTTATAAAACCGCAATTGTAATTTCCCCCTAATAACAACTACAAATTTGTTTTTGGAAAAAAATAAGTAAATATTTTTCACCAGAAACTTCACTTCTCATTATCAATTTTGAGAAGAAAAAAAAGATGAAAATTAACAACCATAACTCCAAATGTAGAAGAGTCAATATGTAGATATTTCCAAAAGATAAATGAACCGAATTCTATTTTCTTCCTAAAATTTGTCTAGTCAATTTAATTGATGGTCCATTTTCTGGAGTTTTCTGGATGTTTCTTCTTCTTTTTGAAAAGATAATATTTTTATATAATTCATTGCTACATTACCTATATACAAAATTAAATACTAATTCAATATATCAATATTTTTAATTAATTAATATATTCCACACAAAGAAGCAAACAATATATACAATTAAAGGTACGTAGAATATATAACAACATCCAAGCAAGGACTTGTTGACTTACATGTCTTTTTCCATTAAGTTAGAATACGTAAATGTTTAGAAAATTTGATGTGACCCTTTACCCACTACTGCTATTAAATTACTGCTATGATTAAATAAATCATTTGCCCAGAAAATAAATACAAAATTAAGAAACTTGAGCCACAAAGTTTTACATTTAATAGCAAAATTAATGTATAATTAAGTGTACACATATTGAAAATACTAGAGGGATATTTAGCTGCTTAGATAAAAGGTTTTACTAGCTTGTGTATTTTATAAGATGTTTGGAAATTTATAAATATTAAATATTTATTCTAAAAATAAGTGTTGAAATATATTGAATAAAATAAGTTATAAAACATATTACTTTCTATAAAAGATCCTGTGAACTCTTTGTATTTAATTTTAAATTTTATAAACATATTTTCAAAAAAGAATTATTAAATATTACATAACATTTATTAAATCTTGAAATATTTTTAGATCGTCTATATCTCATCCAAACCCATTCGTCTTCTTGTGAATTTTAAAACAATGTTAGATCCGAATTTTTTTCCCCCAATAAACAAGATCCTAGGAATATTAGGTCATAGAATTGGGTTAGATTCAACGAGATTTGAAATAAAAACCCAATTTGAAATTAAAATAGCCTGTAATAATTAAATACAAAAAACGAACTAGTTTGCGAAACAGCACCAGAAATTCAAGATTCATTATGATGAGATATACCTGTTTCAAAACGTAGGATGGATCATCGCCGCAATCAGGCATCACAGCTGTTAGGAAAACAGCAACCTTAATCTTCTCAGGGTACCTCTCCATCGCAAGTGCAATATTCATTCCACCGAGACTGTGCCCGAGCAGAAGCACCTTCTCCTCCGGCGGAAGTGAGGCCATAAAATCCAGTAGCGGCTGCGAGTAGTGCTCAAATGTGCGGAGCTCCTCCAGATTCCTCGTGTCAATTCCGGAGGCAGCGAGGTCAAAGGCCGACACGCGGTGGCCGGCCGCCTCTAGCAGCGGCTTCAGCTTGTACCAACACCAAGCCCCATGGCAGGCGCCATGTACTAGAACAATATGAACCTGTTGCTTTGCATCTGCCATTAGTAAGAAATTTTTGTTGCAGCGGCGGATGGTCAGTAAGAAATGTTTCAGCAATTATGATGTAGATGGGGCATCTTTAGTTGTGTATATATAGCGCCAATACAAGTGGGAAATCATGATTGAGGCTGCTTTGAGTCCACTTTTTTTTTTTTTTTTATAATAAGTCGTGTCTGGTAAAAGTAGAAAGAGAAAATTGAAAAATATGTAGTGGGAAAACCACATTATGTTTGCAATTGTTTTCAGATCTGAGAATAATTTGATATATGTTGTGGTGGTATCTTTTTATTTGCTTTCAGATGGGATGAAATATTATTTTAAGATAAATTATAATTTATCGTCTCTATTATTTTTGTTTTTATATTGTGTAAATATTAATAATTAAAGTAAAATATTATATTCCAAGATCGAGACAATCTTTAATGAATTACTTTACAAATCATAGGCATCAAGCATCAGCGTCTTCATCATACGCGGAGTTAGCTCATTGGATCCCTCACCTAATTTCCATTATAATATTTGCCTTCATTACTATATGGTGTGGCGCACTGGACGGTAGCTTTTATATTCCCGTAATGTATTCACATTTGTCCAAAAACGTGACAAATTTCGCTTGGTTGACTGCCATTTCTCCTCTTCTTTTTTAAAACGAATCGGATTGAGATTTTATATTCCCGAAACAAAAACTCACCAACCTGACGTAAGCCGTGACATGATGCTTGGTAAGGAAATGATGCAAGGAAAAAAGCAGTTCTGTTTTCATACCAAGTTTCATGTCAGGCGGGTCTCTGTTCTTATAGCAGCAAAGGCAAAGTGGTCCTCCTCGACCCTTATCCCGAATCAAATTGCCAATATTCATTCGTGGATGGAGATAACGAACCTTAAATGATGCAAAATAAAAGCTGGATGTATTTTTCAAGTGTTTGAGAAAATGTTGATGGTTTATGGTGTATTTGGTTTTCTTTTCATTTTTATTATTAACATTTTCAAAGAGATGAAAATATTAAATTATATGTTTTTCAACCATAGATTTATAGGTGTGAAAATTGAAAATTGAAAATTTATTTGAATTTTAGTTTTGTAATAGTCAATATATAGATATTGTCTATATATAATTTTTAAAATAAATTATTTTTTCAAAAGTACGGATGACAAGACATAAGTCTTCTCATGTATTTACTCTTCTCATAACAACACCCCCACCACCCGGCTCTCCCACTTACCCGTACACACTCTCTCTCCATCTCTCTCACTCTTTTTTTTCTTATAATTTTCTATTTGCTCTTTTGCTCAAGCTTCCATGCTAGATTGTGCCCTTTTAAAGCAATTGTCAGTTCTGGTCTATCTGGATCCCTTATTGCAGATTTCACACACAAACCTATTTGGTGACAAGTTAGCCGCCAGTGGTGGCGTTTACAAGCAAGCTTTAAAAGTCCTCGGAGAAGGCAGCACAACTATCACCGAGGCTATGATGTAGTTCCGGGCGGAAGAGGATGGATTCATTGACTTGGAAGAGTTCAACAAAATGTATAGCCACATGAGGACTTTGGTCATCCAGTCGGGACTTGGGTTCAAAGAGAGAAGAAGAAGCTATTTGGTTACTATTATTATGAAATGATGGTAATAAATGCGACGTGAAAGGGGGAATGAGTGTAGCTTATAGGTAGCAGAAATAGGAAAGATCATGCTGGAAATGGTATTTTCATAGTTGTTTGGACCTGCATTTCTAAAAAGAATGGGTCATTAGAGTGAGAATGGCCAAAACAAACAAACAAAATAGTTAGAATTTTGAAATTGGGGTTTGAGATGAAAAACAAATGCCCCATTAAAACTTCAAATAATTAATCATAATTTTTGGTGCGATTAGAGTTACGGATGTTTCATCCATTGTTTTGGTTGTCTTCGAAAGAAAAATCCAACACTTCACCACTTGCATTTGTGAGTGTGCATTGATCTAAGTGAAATTTCATCGTTTCAACCACTATCTAGACTGATCCCAATCAAATGTTGAGATCTCTCTAAGGTTACCTGAATAATGTAAGGATCATGAGAAAAAAAAAATCATTATGCATGTTGGGAAATCCCCAACTAAAATCCTTTAATACTTAAGTCAGTTTGAAATCAAGATAAAATAATTTAAACTGAAATATTTAATGCTAATGAACTGCAGTAAATGTGTCTTATCCTAAATGAAGCAATGAATGATTTATAGGATCAAATGTAACCACTTGCTCGATTAGAACATGTGCATTATACATACTATGGCGTATCCCGTGGTCTGTTACGGGAGAAACCAACTCATGAACACTGTAATGTACTACTATTATTTTTAGTTAATGAAATTTACATTCACCAAAAAAAAAAATGTACCCACTTGCTTGGTCCACTTGGCGCCATCTTCAACTAAGTGTAGTCAGATGATCGACATACTTGATTTTATGGTCACTCGATTGGGTCCTGATCGGGTTGTGTCGGGCGACACTACCTAAAATAATAAAAGGGCGCGGATCCTATGATACAAGTAGTATTTTTCTTTATGAAGAAAGATATTTGCTAACGCCACATCTTGCCAGACATCATTGTAATGTTTTTCGATTTTAATCATTTACATTATAGGCATGTAATATATATACATTATATGTGGAACAAACGGATGGATGTACCTCGGGAGGAGATTGTGGGTAAAGAATGGTGGAGATGTAGTTGGGGCCAAAGAGCAATAAAGTTAGATTCTCCTATGGGGAACTGAAGAGTGAACTCTGTCTAACCACTCTTCGGATGAAGTTCCCACTAACTACTTCGGATTGATCAAAAGGGAAGATATATCAATTAATATAAAGAATTTTTATGAAATTTAGAGATTAAAATGTGTTTTTGCATAAAAATAAGCTGATCCAAAGAGGTCTAATCAGCCGAAAAAAAGAAGAAAAAAACGAAGTGCAAGGGTACCCCCGAGCGGCCGACATCCCACACCCATAACGCTCCTACGAGGCCAAGGATGGCCCAATTTATAGTCTAGCTAGGCAGGCCCAGACAACTCAAGTAACCTTGGAAGAAGGAAGGAGGTCCAAGATATTCCCTGATTGGACCATGATTAAAGTCCGACAAAACATTCTGCCCAAAAAGGCCTACACATGGGTAGCCCACACTCTACTGTGGTATTTAGTTGGCCTAGGTTAAACAACCACTTTAGATCACATAGCCCTAGGAGTCCCACGTGAGCAAGGAGGGACTCCTCACAGCAAGGAGTTTTCCAAGATAAAAATGACTTCTATTAAAGCACTCCTAGCTACGGATAAAGTTGATTTATCCCTTATTGCAACCATCCGAACCAGTTTCCACAAAATTCTCGGGAGTGGGATACATCCCATACGGACGGGGGTGCTCCCTCTATAAGTACAGATCTAGTCCTACATATGGGGAACACCTCTCTCACACTCCTATCACTCTTTAAGCATTTTACAAGCAAATTATCATGTATTCTTGTTCTTTTCATCAATTTTAATCACCATATCTCGACTTTGAATCATATTTATTTATTTATTGATTTTATTTAATTTAAAATCAAATATTAATATGGACATTAAAGTGCTAAAACATTTTTTGCAGGTCCACCTTCAAAATCCACGTACGTTTCGGCCTAAACTTTGAACAAATTCCAGAAAATTTTACATGACCTTTTTAATCGGTACTACTGCTATTAAATTCCCGTTACACTAAAATTAAATAAGTCATTGGGGAAGAAAATAAATACAAAATTAAGAAACACCCGAAGTTTACAATGGAGAATTATGTATACTTAATTTGGCGAAATTAAACTGGGTAGCCGTCGCCTAAGGTAGATTTGGGCGATAGTGGAGGGAATTTTGGGTGATTGTCGTGTCCCGGCGGTTGCGCAGGGAAGATTTGGGTGACAGCGACTGTTTTCTGCCATCAACCAGATTTTTTTAAGTTTTTAATAAATTAAATAAAAAAATAAAAATAATTAAATTAAAAATTGAATATTTATATAAAAATGATAAATTTCTAAAATTTAAATTTAAATACTATTTATATTAAATAATGTAATTTATTTAATATATTCAACTAAATAATAATTTAAATTAATTAATAATGTATATTATAATTGAATAAAATTTATATTCATATAGATGTTTAAATTTGAGGATTGAATTATAGTATACTAATATTGTATTGCATTTTAATTTAATTTTTTAATTTACATTATATTAGAAAAAAATAATTTTGTATAGTATAATTTTCCAATTTTTTTATTTGTAAATTTTAATTTTAGTATATTAATATTTTATTGGGGGAGAATTGAAAAAAAGAAAATGACAAAACAACCTTCAAACTTTAAGAAATAAAAAGGATTCCCCATATATTATAAAAAATGGTATAATTGTCAATTTGAGTGTAAAATAGGGTAAAAGCATCAATAAATAAGACCATTTCACACTCATTGCACTAAAGTGTGTACTACTAGAAAAAATTTACTATTGTCTGTATATTTAATTGTTATGAACTAAAAATCATGATAAATGATCATTATTAATCAAGATTCAAGAAAATCAATGCAAAAACTTACTTTATTCATCATGAAAAAAATATTCGTCGTGGCTCTTAGTCATGGGCAAAATATTTGTCATAGTTTAGTTATAATAAATATTTTAGTCACCCTTGCAATAAAATATGGGTAATAAAAGTTGTGTGGTCGAGGTGAATAGCCTCAACTAGGCCATATTATGGGTTGGGTCTGGTTTATAAATTGACCTAATTGGGGTCCATTTAAAAGTCCAAAACTATCCCAAAATTAGATATAGACAAGTGGATAATTGAGAGTCAGATTGACTTGGCAAATTTTATTTTAATTTCTCTATTCAATATACGCACATTACATATCTAAGGATGGCATAATATTTATTTTGAAAAATAGTTTCAACACGTAACAATATAAATTGAATAAAGTAAAAGAAAGAAACAAGATTTGATCCGATCGAGAATCAGCGGAATGATGAAGTGAAGCTGGAGCAAATCACATGGTTATGTACTTTTTTCCAGTTAAACATCAAGAATTAATTAGGGTTTGTCTACAAGAATTAGGTGTCAAATATTGCTGATCTTAATTAAAAGTACGATTTGAACCGATTGATTCATTATGACTACTAGATTCGGATGTGGCTTCCATTTGACAAGACAACATAGTACTTGGAAAAGAAAAAGAGACAAGTTTATTTTATTCCCACAAACAAACAGTACCACATGAATTGGACGGACACGGAGCATTAATAGCCGTAGACATCCGTAGTAAATTCGAGAAAGAAATTAATTACCGAAAGCAGATTAAGTAGAGGAAGGAACGAATTAAGCGTAAAATCAGCAATAATCTGACCGAGACTTGGAGCAGATCACATATGGTTATGTTTTGTAGCTAAACCCCAAGGATTAAGTGTTTGTCCATAAGAATTAGCTCTCAAATATTATTGCTGACATCAGTACTAATTATGATATATAACGATTTGAATAGATTGATTGGACATGATTGGATTGTTGCGTGACTTTCAATTTGACAACATAATATTTAAAAAAGAGAATATTTATTTGAATTTATTCTCAAAATCTGACAGTAGTACATGAGTTGCACGAAGCAATGTCCACAGAGGACATCCATTATTTATCAAAAGCAATTTTAGTAGGAAAAATAATCAATATTTAAGCATAATAATCTGCAATAATCTCAAGTAGACTCTGGGAAAGGTCTTGGGGGCTTGAGATCATAACCATGTGATCAGAGGTGTCTATTTCCTTCACTTGGTCCGGTGCAAAGTTCTGAATTTCCCAGCGCTGAAACTCTATGGGAATGGCCTTATCCTGCAGGCACTGTATGAAAACCCTCTTCACGGATCCATACCCTTCTTTTGAGAATGGATTCCTGTTGGACAAATCTTGAAGAAATAGAGAGGTTGGCCTGACCAGCGTATTTGCTAATGCCACATCCTGCCACACATCATTGTAATATTTTTCGAATTTAATCATTAACATTACCAGCATGTCATATACATATACATTATATGTGGAACAAACATTCGAGATGTACCTCGGCAGGAGATAGTGGGTAAAGAATGGTGGCGATGTAGTTGGGGCCAAAAAGGAGTGAAGTTAGATTGTCCTCCGGGGGACCGAAAGATTTGAACTCAGTGTCTAGCCACTCTTCTGGTGTAATTCCCGCCAACACCTTCGGATTGATCAAAAGGGGAAGATATATAAATCGAATTTTATGAAATTTAGAGATTCAAATAATTTGTATATGTGTGTAAATAAATAAAAGACGGAATTCTTTTTCTAAATTTATCACCAGCTTAGCCTAATTGTAACAACCCAAATCATACTACAAACTTATTTTTGTACAATTTTTATTTTTTCCAAACAAAAAAATGCAAATCCGTAATTGGTACACCATTAATGCCTTTTATTGTTGATTTGATCTCAGTGTCGAGTGTCAAGTTAGTACAATTGATGGTCCCTCTTCAGGATATCTTCTTCTATCGAGTGGTGGTTATTATCTTTGTCCTAAATATCAAGTTTCAGAAAATTTGATGAGATCTTTCTAATCGGTACTACTGCTACTAAATTTCTGTTACACTAAAAATAGATAAGTTAATGAGGAAGAGAATAAATACATAAAACGTAAGAAAATTAATGTATTATTAATTGGGCAAAGTTAAATTGGGTAGGGTAGATTTGGGTGACGGCAGGGGAAATTTTTTCTGTAATCTATGTAATTTATTATATAGTTGTGTATTTTTTGAATGTCTTTTAATTTAGATGATAATTTACATAATAATGTCAATAATAACAATATTAGGCTAACATTTCAAATAATATTATTATTTACATAATATTATTAATAATCATAAAATTATCTTAATATTTCCTGTTGTGCTTAATAATCATAATTTACTTAATATTTACATAAAATTAATAATATATGTACTCTACATGTGTAAAGATTTATATTATTTGTTTCATACCAGAAATTCAAGATTTATTATTGAAAAGATTTACCTGTTCCGGAACGTAGGATGGTTTATTTGTGGTATCAGGCATTAGAGCTGTTAGGAAAACAGCAACCTTAATCTTCTCAGGGTACATGTCCATTGCAAAGGCCAGATTCATTCCACCGAGACTGTGACCCACCAGAAGCACCTTCTCCTCCGGCGGAATTGAGGCCATCAGGTCCAGTAGCGGCTGCGAGTAGTCGATAAATGTGCGGAGATCCTCCACATTTCTCCTGTCAATTCCGGAGGCGGCGAGGTCAAGGACCGTCACGCGGTGGCCGGCCGCCTCGAGCAGCGGCTGCAGCTTGTACCAACACCAAGCCCCATGGCAGAGGCCATGTACTAGAACAATATGAACCTGTTGCTCTGCATCTGCCATTAATAAGAAATGTTTGTGCAATTAAGTATAATGCACATGGGACATCTTTTGTTGTGTATATATAGTGCAAAAGACAAGTGACAAATAATGTTTGTGGCTGCTTTCAACTTTGAAAAATATTAGGTTGAATGAATTTAATTGATATGAGATTTTTTTTTGGAGTACATAATTTGGAGTGAGTAGAGATGTAATAATAATAGTTCATTCAATGTGCAAGACGTGAAAGTGAGTAAGCATTTGCAGAAAGCAGTGAGAAGTAAAAAATCTAAAGGGGATATTTTGTGTGAGTGAATTTGGCATCACTTTGAAAAACATCAAAAGCAGTTAGAATCATTCTCTAACTTGCACTCATTTTTTGCTTTTTTTAATCAAACAACCTAAAAATAACTTGTTTTTAGTTAAAAAGTTAGAAAAGAAATGGTTAATTTTAGTATTTTACAGACATTCTAAGAAAATTAATGACATCTACAATTTTATCAATGATGTCTTAATTTAACGGCTAAAGTTAGATTAAACAATTAAGTTTTGATACTTTTTTGTAAATAAATATTTAAAATTCATCATAAATTAGAATAATTGTTTAATATCTCATATTTTGGTAGTATTTTTTATATATATAAATATTTAATAAATGTATATGAATTTTATCGTTATAATTTCAATATCCACTAGAATAAAATGCATTTATTTTAAAATTAACCATATATAAGAATTGTTAGTCAATGTATCATATTTTCGTCTGAGATGATACTAAAATCTGGTATTTTGATTTATATTATCTAAGGGTAAATTAACCACTTAAATTTGGCATAATTACAAGTATCTCTTTGTTCTTTGAAAAATTACAAATACCCCTTTAAAATTGAAATAATTATGTAGTCCCCAAACGGTGAAGTAGACATTTTATTTTAGCCTTGCTAAATTTTTTTAGAAAATAAAAAAAGAAATAGCTCTCTCTAACCCTCTCTTGCACGCAAAAGGGAAGACAAAATTGCAGAACTCCACGTGTGCTTCACGTCCACGAATCCGTGTATCAACTCTCTCTTGCACGCAAAGTGAAGAAAAAATTGCAGAACTCCACGTGCTTCAAGTCCACAAATTCATGGATACAATAGTGCCGTGTAACGACTTTTATAATGATGAAATTAATAGTTTGGAATAATCTTTGAAATTCTATCGTTTCCGTTTCATGTTTCTCCAAGAAAACAAGGATTTTTTTTGCTGAGACATTTTCCTGACCCTCAAATGAAAAACAGAGAAAACGAAATTTGTAAATGTCGGCCAAATAATAAATGCAAAATAAAGGCGGTGGGGGTTTTTGCCTAACAAGGACAATGAAGGTTAGGTTTCAATTATGAATACCATTGATGTGTTCATTGTTGTGTCAAAATCTCTATGTAATAAGTGGACCAGTGATGAGACAGCAATCAAAATGGCCGAACAATTAGGCGATAAACAACAGCACTTTGTGTTGGTTCATGGTGCATGCCATGGCGCATGGTGCTGGTACAAAGTCATGACGAAGCTGAGATCGGATGGCCACCGCGTAACTGCCCTCGACATGGCGGCTGCTGGAGCTAATCCTAAACGTGTGGAAGAGCTGACGTCCATCTCTGATTACTACCAGCCGCTGATGGAGTTCATGATGGCTTTGGCCACGGATGAGAAGGTGGTTCTTGTAGGCCACAGCATGGGCGGAATTTGCATATCACTTGCCATGGAGAAGTTCCCAGAGAAAATTGCTCTTGCTGTTTTTGCCACAGCTTTCATGCCCGGTCCTGACTTCCCTGTCTCAACTGTTGTTGACGAGGTAAACATCATTAAAGTTGTGGTTGAGATCGATATAAATGTTAATGCCATTATCTTTATTTGTTCGGGGTACTTTTGTCATTCATCTTATATGAATATAGGCATAAATACATATGGACCTCTATGTTTTATAAATTACATCTAACACCTCTAAAGTTTGCTTTCATTTAACAAATAAGTCTCCCCTTTTAGTCAAAGTTCACTAAATTTATTGATAGTAACAAGAATGAAAATTGATATGTACCTTTGATTGAGTATTGTAGGTCAAATAATTTTTTTCGAACTAAATTATCTTTATAACGGTGAAAATATACCTCCTCATATGCATTAACGCATGAAAACATATGATTTTTTTTTGTTAGTATCAACAAATTTGACGAATTTTGACTAACGGAGGGACTAATTTGTTAGACGGAAATAGGTCTTAGAAGTGCTAGATGTAATTTCATATATCACACGGAGTTTACGTGTCATTACACCATACTTTAGGGAATGAGAATGTAATTATCCCATGAATATATGTCAAATTGTTTTTCATTTCTTTAATCTTCTACACTTTTTTTTCCAGAAAATTAATAATTATCAAGAAAGAAATATTTGTGCAATCATTTTGTATTTAATTTGGTAATGAATATGCATTTAATTTGTTTTCAGTTGGTGCAGAACTAAATTGATTTTGAGCCCTCCATATCTTTGACATATTATTATTAATTTTGGGAAATCCACAGTACCAGAGACACATTTGCCAACGGAGACGACAAACCTCCAACCTCCCTTCTCTTTGGTCCCAAGTACATGGCCTCACAATTATATCAACTTTCTCCTCCAGAGGTTAGCAATATTAATTATTCTATTGATTATTTAATTCATTGACAATTATCGTAGGAAAATATTATCACTTACAATAGTACGATTTTTAATCTCTATATTTTTTAAAATACAATAATTTATCCTCTTGTATTTTTTAAAATGAAGCAATTTACCCTGTCTAGGGAGGTAAATTGCATTAGAGGGCATATATTGCTTCATTTTAAAAAACACAGTGGAATAAACTTTTTATTTTTTTCATAGGAGGTAATTTGCTAATTTTGCAATATCATAGGGGGTAAATTGCATCAAACCCATTTTGAGTAACTACAAATTAATTAATGAGATGACATGAAATTAACATTTCACGCTTATCACGGAATTTTTTTTTTTTTTTTTGGTGAGTGCTAACAATAAAAACTGAAACAGGATTTGAGTCTTGCAACCTTGTTGGTGAGACCAGTAGGCTTATTTGCTGAATTGTATTCGTCGACGGAATTAGTTGCTGTGTCGAAAGAGAAGTACGGTTTGGTTCGACGTGCTTATGTGGTGTGCGGACGAGATAATGTACTAAAGCAGGGTTTTCAGGAGTGGATGATTGAGAATAGTCCAACCGATGAGGTGGAGGTGATCTCCAGTGCAGATCACATGGTTATGTTTTCTAAAGCTCAAGAATTATGTGCCTGCTTGCTAGATTTAGCCGTCAAATATTGTTGAATGTTTGTTGATTAATATAGTACCTCAGTTGAGATCGATGGGCTCGTTATGAATACTTGTTATTGGTATTGTTATTATTCCATTTTTCTTTGGTGTTGGGGGGGGGGGGGGTGGCGAGGGGTCAATTCTATTAAGAAAAGAAATTCATCAGATAAACCAAAAAATTCATAATTAAATGTGTCGTAGATTTCTGTAAAATTGCGACATTGACAACTATAAGAATGTGAGATTGGAACACATTGGGGGTGGAGGTGTTGTTAGGTTAATTCTATTAAGGAAAAAATATCCACGAGTTAATGAAGAAATTTTTGTAATTAACAGTATCGGAGATATCTCTAAAATTGCGGCATTATAACTATAAGAATGTGAGATTGGAATATAATTGTAATAGTAGTTGGGAAAAATGCAATTTAGGAGGTTGTATTTTTTACTAATTTTCATAATTTAATTAGTAATTTAAAAAATTTGACAATTTTAATTCTTTTTTATCAAAATGGTTGAAAAATGACATGTGACTTGCACATGGCCTAATTAAATTAAAAATTCCGGCAGAAAGTGACTAAAATTGAATTTCAAAGCTACAAAACTAAATTGTTCACGACATTATATGCATTAACGAAATTTATACTTCTTTTTTTGAAAACTCTTAGTAATATGATTTACTTTATATATTGTTACATATATAATGAATATTCTCTTATTACTTTTGCAAATGAATTATTTTTTCACCTCAACTTCAATTTTGAGAACAATGTTTTATAACTTATATTTTATAACTTCTTAATATATACTAATGAGTACTGAAAATATACAATTTTAGTCCTGTAATATCGAGGGGTTGCCATTTTTTGTCATACGCAAATTAATTTTTCTAGTCTTATAACTTTACTTTTGTTAATTGTAGTTCTTTGTCGCTGGAATTCCCAATTTAATTAAGTTGCCTGCAATTTTCATCCAATTTAGCCGAAAAAGAATTAAGATTGTCAAAATTTAAAATTACAGCACTTAACTGCAAAAATAAATTATACAAGATAAAAGTGACCACCCTCTGAGTTACAAAATTAAAAGAATATAAGGCAGAAATTGCATTTAGTCCTATGTGATATGATAAAGAACAACACCAGGTACAATTTAGTACAATCATTCAGTTGAAAAATTTATGCCGGTCAAAATCCTGCCAAGGTTTTTTGGACAATAGAGGTGCTTCCAAGTATTCAGACAAGCAAATAAACTTGCACACAGTGTTTTTAAATCTGGACTAGACCGGCTAGTTAGACCAGGAGCCGGGCCCCAATGCCTATTCGAGTATGTGTATAAAATTTAGAATGATCAAACCGGTATGAATCGGTCAAAAATCGAAAAAATCGCCAAAATCAGCCAACTCGGCTTATATTTTTTTTTTAAAAAAAGAAAGATATAATGAAAAGAAGAACGTACTCAAATAATTTAAAATTATAATTTTGGTTTTCAAATTTTAATTTTTTTTGGCATTTTTGGTCATTTTGTTAACTTTTTCATTAAATTTAATGGAAATTTCATTTAAAGTGGAAAAAATTATTATTTTTTCTTTCATTTTGTGGTGTTTTTCAAGTTGTAAACCACTGCATCTATTTTTTCTATTTTTCTTCAAACTTCAAAAGAGAATAAACAAAAAAAAAAGTAGCTATTTTATAAAATTTATTGATAATTTTTTGTTAAGATTATATAAAAAATTTATTGCTTAATTTTTTTAATTTTTTCTCGTTTAAAGTTTGAAGAAAAATATGAAAAATGAGTGCATTGGATTACGACTTAAAAAAAAAACACACAATGGGAGGAAAATAATAATTCTTTTCATATTAAATAAAATTTTTCATTAAGTTTAACGAAAAAGTTAACAGAATGACAAATATTAGATTGCAATCCTAAATTATTTTAGGAGAAAAAATTTGTATTAATGACTATATTTGAAAGCTAAAAATGCATTTATCCCTATATGTATGTATATATATTAGTTTATTTAAACATATTTTATTTTTTATCTTAATTAATGAATGTAAATATGTTTTTATATTAATGCATATATATAATATAATTGGAGTCTATTTTTCTCAATGTGGTTCAATCCATCGAATTAGTGATTTAATAATCCAATAATTTTTTCGATTTTCAAAATATTCCCTGCACATGTTTTGGCAGACAAAGCGTGCAATGAGAAGCAAGACAAAATCCTTTTGACGATAATTATTACGGAGAGCTGAGAGCTGAGAGAGTTAGTTTATTTTGAAAAAAAACAAACAGTAGTACAGTACTTGCAATTATATATAGCCATTGACAAATCATGACAACCATAATTAATTCTGGGAATTGGAAAAGGCACAGTTTTAGTAGGAACTAGACATAATAGTTTGCAATAATCTCAAGTAGACATTGGGAAAGCTGTTGGGGCTTTGAGAGCATAGCCATGTGATCAGCGTTCTCTATTTCCTTCACTTGGTCCACTCCAATGGTCGCAACTAGCCAGCGCTGGAAATTCAGGGGAATGCCCATATCCTCCGGGCACACTATGTAAACCCTCTTCACTGATCCAAACCCTTCTTTTGAGAATGCACTCTTCTTTGACAAATCTTCAAGAAATAAAGAACTTGGCCTGACCAACATATTTGCTAATTCCACATCCTGCCAAACCACAGTTGTTGGTCGGTTGTAATAATTGACATGCATAGGATATTATATATGTGGACAAATGAATCGAATGTACCTGCGGAGAACACATGTTGTAAAGTTTGGAGGAGATGAAGTTGGGGCCGAAGAGCATTGATGTTAGGTTCTCCTCCCGGGGGCCATAGGGTTTGAACTCGGTGTCTAACCACTCATTAGCTGGAGTTCTCTCCAAGTACTTGGCATTACAAAGGAATATCAATTAAACAAGTATTTTTTGTGCGGTAATTTTCAAATCTTTTAATTTTATAAAGTAGCATTCTCGTCATGTATTTTTTTAATTTATGCAATTTCGGGTATTCTTTTGTCGTTACTTATCTCCACTTGTGAGAAGGGTAAACTTCGCTACATGACTTCTTCATTCAGTACATTCAAACTCAAGTACTAATTAAATACTGTTGTGTAATGGCTATATATCAATTGTTATTTCACAGACAAAAATTACTGCAAATATTAAATAGATGTGGTCAAATTTGAGTTTTTATATTGATTTTGTTTGATTGTGTGGATAGTAAGGATTATTTTATAATATGAGAAATAATATTTGCTTCTTTCTCTTTTTTGTAGTGAGAGTACTGTTAGGTTTATATGAAATAAGTTACAAAACACTGCATATTATTCTAAAAACATGTTGCTAAAATATTTGAATAATATAATATCTAGACTTATAAGATTTCGGTAATTATCATGATCATTTTATAATTAAAAGTGATCGAAATTGATGTATGTTGTTGAAAATTTAAAAATAAATTAAAATCCCATTACCTTTTTCAATATTTACTAGTTAAATTTTTACAAATTGAGTTAGCAAATATTTGATACAATATTTTTATAAAAAAATGGATGTGTTTGTTTTCATTTTCAGCTCATCTTTTTAATGAGCGAAACATAACAAATGTTGGATGAATTTTTTATGATATAATATATATATATATATATGGTTTGAAATGAACAGGGATTAGTCTGTAAAAAAATAAAATATAATATTAAAATATTTTATATTATTTTAAAAAATAAATTTAAATATATATACTATTTTATAACACATATTTATTTATATTTTTCTTATGCTATGCTCACAAAACAAAACACTCTAAAAATAAATTTAAACATTATGATGATGTTCTTGTATATTTGAAGACTATCTTAGATTCCTCTCAATTTTACTTGATCTGACGTCATTAAACAAGGTTCGACGACCATTCCCGTTCAGTCATAGAGTGCCGCGATGGATTTTCTTTTGTTGCTATATTTTTAGCAACGGAATCATAGTTTTAGAAATAAAATATCTCATTTCTGATACTTTAATGTTTTATAGTGATGCCTAATTGTTATGGTAAAAAAGAAATAATTGCGGTAAATAGTCATTAACTACAGCCACACAACAATTGTTGACGTAGTTTTTGCGAGTGTGTCTAAAATATTTGACATGACTAAAAACCAAACAAACACATTTGCTACGACTTAATGTGTTTGTAGCCATGACAAAAATAATATTCATAGTGAATAATCTAAAATTTTAAATCGATTTTCATATAATCATATTAATAACCATTAATTACTACGATTTTAATTTATAGTCAATAAAATTATAGACAACACTAAAATTTCTTCCATATTAATAAAGCTTTGAAATGATTTATTCATTACGTCCACGCAAATCAATTATTAAAGTTTATCTTCAATTAAGTACCAAAAATTAAGTGTTACCTGGTCCAAAACGTAAGATGGTGCATGAATGCTGTCAGGCATGAAAGCTGCTAGGAAAACAGCAACTTTAATCTTCTCAGGGTACATGTTCATCGTAAGGCCCAGATTTATTCCACCAAGACTGTGTCCGACCAGAACCACCTTCTCCTCCGGCGGAATTGAGGCCATCAGGTCCAATAGCGGCTGCGAGTAGTCGGCAAATGTCCGGAGCTCGTGCAGACTTCTCCTGTCAACGCCGGAGGCGGCAAGGTCAAGGGCCGTCACACGGTGGCCGGCCGCCTCGAGCAGCTTCTTCAGCTTGTACCAACACCATGCCCCGTGGCAGGCTCCATGGACTAGGATCACGTGGACTTGTTGCTTTGCTCCTACCATTAGTACGAAATTTTGGTGCAAGTAAATGCACAACCTTAATTATTGGTGTATATAGCGACAAGGAAAGCGAGAAAGTAATAGTCTTTATTTTGGCGTACTATTAGTTAATGTATAGCCAATAACAAGCTGCTTTCATCCAGGATTTGTTGTTAGATCCTCTATAATATTTTATCATAACTAAAGTTATGATTAACGTTGATCAATTATGATCAAAATTATTAATTAATTCAACAAATATATTCTGTTCATAAAGTAATTTATTTTGATCTTTTCAGGGGGGAAAGGAAAAAAGAAACGATTTGTTTAATTCAGAAATTTGTAAGTGTACTAATGGGGCTAGTTTGATTCGTCTTATAGGATTAGATATGATAAGATTATATGGGAAGGAAAATGGAAGGATAACTAATCTCATCATCCATAATATAGTGTTTGATTTAGCGTATTATATGTATGATATCTTATGTGATAATAAACTATGATGAGCTGAAGGAAAAATAATTAGTATGATTAAAAGTAAAAAGATGTTTAGAATATCAATTTTTTTTCCCGAGAGAAAGCGGCAAACTTTTATTACCAAAACTCATTTTAAGTTATTTTTATTTTAATATTGAAGCTTGTGAATAACTACCATCACAAAAATGCAATGTCGTAGGAAATAGGTATTGTCGACAATGGTTATGCAATCGTTGTTGGTCGTGGTATCTGCGACTGCGAGAGTGGCTAAAATATTTATAATGACTAAAAATCATGGTAAATAACTTTTTTTTTGTGTGGAAAATCTATGTTTTTGCATCGTTTTATTTAATGTTGTCAATAGAAAATATTTATCACAATTTTTTAGTCCATAACTATTAAAATTTTGTAGCCAATAGTAATTTTGTACAAAAGTTCAAAAAATCTCAATATTTAGTGAAATACAATTTTTAAAATAATAATCTTTGTGGAATGTTTTTTCTTTCTACATTCTTATTAAGCAGGAACCCAAAATAGGCATTAATAAAAAAAAAATAGAACAAAGGTTTAAATTTTTTAAAAAAAAATGTTATAAATGTAGTATGGCAAAAATTCTTCTTTTTCAAATTTAATAACTAAACTCAAATGCAAAAGTTAATAAAATTAAAGTATTATAACTTTATTATATTTATTATAATCGAAAGTACATTTTTCAAAATTGCATGTGATTCACGAGTAAGGGCATTAAGGGAAGAAACTTTTGAATCCCCCCATGGACTAATCGATAGAATAGTGTATCCAACCTCTTAGATGAGATGTGTACTATCCCATAAGTTAAGATTGTTAAGATTGGGTCTGGTATTAATACCGTCAAGTATTGTGAATTAAACGTGTGTTTATGCATGATAAATAATCTTATTATACCTTAACACGTGAATCAAATGGGGTCATGGTGTCAAACTGCAATTGCTACAATTGAGAGCCTATGAATAAGTTTGCGGTCATGAGTTCGAGTTCCACTAGGCGTGTGGGTATTGGTTCACTTGGTGTGAGTATGCATGTTTACTATAATTTATTTTATTATTTTTTATTGTATTAATATTTATTTAATTTATTAGAATATTAACATAATTATCACTTAAAAAATATTATGATAATAAAACTGTCAATGGGCGATGATTATCATAATAATTATCAATTATTTCATGAGTGGAATACCTTTGTCACTAAATCTCTTTATAAGATTCGATCACTGTAATAATTTGACTAATTGATATTCATTAATATTTATATTTTTGGACGCGAGAAAAAAATGTACCAATAATTATATATATGGGTATAATATAGGTTTCCAGCACATACTTTCCCATTCGATCAGGCACCTCAAAAATCCATCAGGATGTGCCAACATCAGCTAAGATTCTAGTTGGTTTGTAATGTAAAAATTCAAGATTTAATCACGTAAAAATTAATACATAAATTATTATGCATATACATCGTATTGCAAAAATAAGACGACCTTTTGTCATATTTATTATTATAATTAAAAATAAAAAAATTATAATAAATAGTAATTAACAACAATTGTGCACAGTGATTATCAACCGTAATTTTTACAAGCAAAATAAAAGTATGATTTACACATTGCGACAAATATGTTGATAATAACTAAAACTATTATATATATAAGGTGAATAGCGATTTACTCTCATGTGATATTGAAAATGAACACATTACCCTCCTATGAAAAAAATATAATAATTTATCCCCCTATCCTTTTTAAAATGAAGAAGCAATTTACCTCCAATAGGGAGATAAATTGCTTCATTTTAAAAATCATAGGGAGGTAAATTGTTGTATTTTAAAAAATACAAGAAAGCAAATCGCTATTTATTTTTTTATAAGAGGGTAATTTGCTCATTTGTTATATCACAAGGGGTTGCTTGCATTTTTTCCTATATATATATTAATTACATATGGTTAAGATTTAAAATTTTATATTAATTTATTTGATCATGGTTAATAAAAAATAAATAATTATAATTTTAAACTGCCATATTTTTTAATATAGGGACAAATTAAATTTTTTAATGTATGTGGTGTCTCGTGTACAAACCATCAAATGGAGGTCTCATCTCATTTGGTACGACGCTGTCTGGATACAAATAAATATTTTACTTATAAGAAAATGGACATTCTCTCATGAATTTATTATTTAAACTTGGGCAATACGGCAAAGGAAAAGATGCAGCAAAACTCAAAAACCAGCAAACTTAGCCATGTTTTTCTGCAATCTCGACCAGACACTTGCAGAGTGCATCTGGCTGAGTAAACATAGGCATGTGATCAGCACCTTTGATCTCCTTCACCTCCACCACTGGATTGTTTTCAATCTGCCATTTCTGGAAAGATGGGGGTATGGTTTTGTCCTCAGCTGCGATCACATAAACCCGAGGAACAGACCCGAATTTCTCATCTGAGAACTTATCCATTGTGGCTAAGTCTTCCATGAACAATGAGCCTGGCCTCACAGACAGGTGCCCTAGTGCTTGGTCCTCAAGAGGGGAGAGGTTGTAAAGGGACTCAGAGATGAACTTGGGTCCAACCACCAATGCTGTGATTGGGGGATCACCGTAGGTTGGGAACTGGGTGTCCATCCAGGCTTCTGGTGGAGTCCTCGCTAGATACTAATTTTCAAGAATTTCAAGCAAATAAAATTGTTATACATTTATATTGAGAAATTTTAATTCAGATCAAGTTTGATTGGACTTGAATCAATTATATAGTAAATATAATACATTCGTTGCATTATTAGTGAACAGTTCATGAAAATTGATCAATCACATCGCGAATGTATGAAATTTGCTCTGTGACCGTTTGATTCGATCGAATTTGATTTCAGTAAGATTTTTTTACTTATATTTTAATGAACATTTTTTACTAAAATGTACAAATATCCGCACAGCTGCATAATATATTTTTAAATGTAGAAATGAATTATGGTAATAATATCCGCGTGTTGTGTATGTAAAAATAAATGATGAGATGTTCACAGTATCTTAATTAACTGTTTCAGTTATGTTAATGTATATAAATAAGACACGAGTGCCGAAACTTCCTCTACATTATATTCACGTACCTCGTCAATAACATAGGAAGGCTTGTTTTTGGAATCAGGCATAAGCGCATTCAAGAAAACAGCAACAGAGATCTTCTCCGGGTATTTCTCCATGCCGTAGGCAGCTGCATATCCACCGCCGCTGTGTCCAATGAGTATCACCTTCTCTCCCTCCGGGACGGCCGCCAAAACCTCCAACAACGGCGTGGTGTAATCATGCAAAGACCGAACCTCTTCCAGCTTCTTCCCATTGTTACCTGCAGCCGCCAGGCTGACGGGGGTGAACTGGTACCCGGCAGCCTCGACGCGTGGCTTCAGCTTGTAGTACACCCAAGCCCCATGGCCGACGCCATGCACCGCTACGAAATGCTTTGACTTCGCCGCTGCAGCCATCCTCGTTCTAAACTTGTTTTGGGAGAATGGAATGGTACATTTCGCGGTCCTGTGCAGTGGCAGTTTTATAGTGATCATGTTCAGGGAGCTTATTGGGAGTCACTCTGACCACAACATCAAAGATAGAATTGTGTGCCATTGGTATAAGTGCAAATGTGCCTTTCTCGGCGGAATTTTTTAAAGGTTAACGTGGGACACGAGGTTCGGCATCGGAGTTCCTCACTGCCCACGAGGGCACTGAGCGATAACAGCAGTTTTAACATTTAGCACCCATGTTTACAGAATACAAGTAGAGAAGGACGATGAGTAGCCACAGACGTGACGTGTGTGGATTACATTGAAGCAGAAATTAAACGCTTGGACCGAGTAGTAGCTGCAAAAGCGTGACGTGTGTGGATTACATTGAAGCAGAAATTAAATCAGGTATCACAGTTTATCACTGCTGTCTGCTATGCTACTGCCAGTGCTGTCTGGCCTCTACTTGAGATATATTATTAATTTTTCTTCTCAAGAGCTGCAAGCACAAATTTGGAATTATCTTTCAGCAACGGATTATTCACGTAACTATGTTTGTCTTTATACTTGCGCAGATTCAACTTATTTCTGAATTTTATATGGCATCTCGCGCACCACGAGCACGGCATCCTCAGGTATAAACAAACACGAACCATTCGCCAGTCTCCACACCAATGGATTTCCTCACAATTGTTCTAGGATTATTGTTTACCCTCGTCTTGGTCCATGGCCTCCAAACGCTTTCCGCCAGGGCCAAAAAGCTTCCGCCGGGGCCGACGCCACTGCCCCTCATTGGCAGCCTCCACTTGCTTGGAGATCAGCCCCACCAATCCCTCGCCAAGCTTGCCAAGACCCATGGCCCCCTCATGTGCCTCCGCCTTGGCTTCATAAACACGGTGGTGGTTTCCTCCGCTGCCATGGCTAAGGAAGTCTTGCAAAAGCAGGATCTTGTTTTTTCCAGCCGGACTATCCCGGATGCCATCCATGCCCACGACCAGTTCAAGTACTCCGTCGTCTGGCTCCCCGTGGCGTCTAGGTGGCGCAGCCTCCGGAAAGTGTTGAACTCCAACATATTTTCTGGCAGCCGCCTCGATGCCAACCAGCACCTCAGATGTAGAAAGGTGCAGGAGCTCATCGCTTATTGCCGGAAAAATAGTCAGACAGGTGAACCGGTGGATGTCGGCCGCGCGGCTTTCCGGACGTCCTTGAATTTGCTGTCCAACACCATTTTCTCCAAGGATTTAACTGACCCTTTTTCGGATTCCGCGAAAGAATTCAAAGACCTCGTGTGGAACATCATGGTGGAGGCGGGCAAGCCCAACCTGGTGGATTTCTTTCCTATGCTTGAGAAGTTGGACCCACAAGGAATACGGCGACGCATGACTATTCATTTCGGGAAGGTGATTGATCTTTTCAGTGGTTTGATCAATGAAAGGTTGGAAAAAGGAAAGACTCAGAATGCTGGAAACAGTGATGTCATTGATATCCTCCTCGCCACCAGCAAAGAGAACCCCGAAGAGATTGACCGAGTTCACATCGAACGCATGTGCCTGGTTTGTCCTTAACCCAACGCAATCTTGTAAATATTTAATTTACTAGTCTCACACTTTCTTTAACAATTACAACCTGGTAAGATTAACTACTACAATTATGAAATAACGAATACAACAAAAGATTAAGGATACAGTATGAAAGTGGTCTTGTATTCTTATTATATTAACAATCTCGAGACAACATAAATTAAATGTGTCACTACTCTTAATTGTCAC